>NC_056745.1:1112027718-1112040884 GCF_019279795.1 Protopterus annectens | reverse complement strand
TTCAAAGTTGTAGTTTGACCTCTGAATTTCTTATATTTTTTGTCTCTCACCTTAATCCGGTATCTTGTTCTTGTGGAAATGTATCCGCCTGATGTTATATGCCTAGATCCTGATGTTAAACATTTTTTTTAAAATTTATTTGCACTCAAACAATTTCTTTTTCAAAATTTTCCATATTCCATCTGCAGTTTTTCCACTGAACACCTCACTCCAGTTAGTTTTACAATGACTGTTTTGCTTCTATATAATCTGTAATAAACCTTCTGTGCATTGGCTTAGATTTCAGTTTGGCAAAATTACCTAGCAACAAATTAACCTTTATAACCCCATGATCAATGCACATCAATGGTGGTAAAACTTGACTTGAATTTACAGTAATTTCTTTGGGAACACAAACATCTGTTGTTCCTAAATATACGCTGTGAATAATATCCGCCATCACAAGGATTTTTTTTAAACATAAAACTTGTGCTCCTGCCTTCCCAGACTAAATCTATTGAAAGTACCCACCCTGGACACACCAATAAACAGAGAATTCCAACCTACCTGAAAGGCCTACCGCTCCCTGAATAACTTCCATTACAAGAATTTTTTTAAACATAAAACTTGTGCTCCTGCTTTCCCAGACTAAATCTATTGAAAGTACCCACCTGGACACCCGGGCTAAGTACCATCAATAAACAGACAATTCCAACCTACCTGAAAGGCCTATCGCTCCCTGAATAACTTCCATTACAAGGATTTTTTTTAACATAAAACTTGTGGTCCTGCCTTCCCAGACTAAATCTATTGAAAGTACCCACCTGGGCTAAGTACCACCAATAAACGGACAATTCCAACCTACCTGAAAGGCCTACCGCTCCCTGAATAACTTCCATTACAAAGATTTTTTTTAAACATAAGTATGTGTACTGCTCTAACACTTGATAGTAGTTAATTTAACTATAACTAGGTCACAGTATGCTTCCTTGCTAGGACAGCCAGCAGCCTCAACTCCCCCCCTCTCTGCAGCTTGATTTTCCAACTTTTCTCTACAATTTTCTCCTATCCCGACTGATGTTAACTCTCTACCCAATATCCCCCTTTCAGACCTCTACTGCATTAAAGTGATTGGCCTCTAGGTGGCGCTCCCCTACCTTCTTACTGTCTCTACTTCTGTATCTACACTCTCCTGTCTCCCCTATAGTGCCCCTCGACATCTACTCCCTCCACTGTCCCAGGACTACCTACCACTCTTTACTTACAAACACCCTTTCTCTGCCCTTTTTTTATAAAGCCCCTATCTTCTATCACTGTCCTTCATCTACATATACACTTACCTCTTCACTTTCTCTGAGCAGTCCTCCTTCTCCCTACACTTCTCTGCAAACATTACCTTGACTATCTCTCTTACTGATAGTCTTCCTCACTCTCTCCTCCTTTGGCTCTCATCTCTACTGCTCCCTTCCTACTATACCCTTTGCCCCTTTAACCATATCCCTACTGCTCCCTTTCTACTCTACTCTTCGCCCCCTTCACTACTCTTCTTACAGAGCACTCTTGGTCCGAACTTGTCTTCTCAGCAGTAATCTACTATCTATTTCACCCTTCTTATTCCCCTGACATCTCCCTTCCTCTAGCTCATACTCTCCCCACTTTTTCCTCAATCTATTCCTCTATGTGCTACCTTACCTGACAAGGTTTGTCTCCCTGTAACTTCCGGTTTGAACCTACTCCCCATGCACTCCCTCCTTCCCCCCTAGCCTGTGACTTCCGGTTTGAACCTGCTCCCCTTGCACTCCCTCCTTCCCCCTAGCCCACATCACTCCTCCCACATACCCTACTTCCTCTCCTGCTCTATATAGTTCCCTCTCCTACACTGACGCCATCTTAATTTACCTTGTCCTCCCCCGGATGCTGTGCTCCCTTGCTCCAGCGTCTGCACCTAATAGTAAGTTTGTTAGACTATTCTGCTAATTCAAAGTCTCCAACTGCTGAATTAACTGCCCTGCATTTGTGATATTCATCAAATGGTTTTCAGTGTTTCGCTCGTGTTGCACCTGTTTCAATTTGCGATACTCATCAACTGCTCTTGTTTTGTACCTGTTTGAATTAGTGATACTCAAACTGATTTTCACGCCTCAAACACTTACTCAAGTAAGCGCTTGTACGCGGAATCTCATTAGCCCCACCTGGGGCTTGTTCGATAGTCATTTATTTGTGTATGCGACTGTAACGTTATCTACTGTGATTTGGAAATGCTATCAAGAGATATATGCATGCCACTACTGTATAGAATGTTCTGAAAGATAGTACTCCTCCTTGTTTCCACATTACTAGCGCTTACTTTAGAAAACACTCCGCTAGTGGAAATTGCATTTGGATGTATATTTTTTTTTATAGGCGCTTCTCAGAATCTTATTTTGTAAGCTACAGTATTACCTACTCAGAATAACTTGAGATAGTCCATGATGTTAGGGTAAGGTAGCGCATATTGTATAGTCACCTGTAACTTTTGTTTTGTGAGTTCTACCTAACTGCAACTTGCTAATATTTGGGTTACTTAGCGTGTATCACGCAGATGCATTTTGTGAGTTCTACCCAATGTAACCTACTGTTTGGGTTACTTTAGCGGGTAACACGCAGTTGTAATAAGTGTTTGAGACTTGTTAAGACTAAGTGTTTAGATTGTTGTAGCGTGCTACAAGTGGTGGATAGACCGCCTGGAACTTGCTCTGTCTCTCTAACTATCTTCAAGCTGATGTTCTTTTGTTTGGTAATGTTGCACTCGTCACTAACTGTCGTCTCCTTCCCATGTATGGTTCTACATGAACTCTGATGCAGTCACTGAGTAACTCAGCGCTGCATGCGGATTTTTACCTTAGCTGTTAACCGCACATTTAAATTACTTCTATTGTCTACTTGTACCCACTGGATGTCAGCATTGCCTGCTTTTCTTCTCTCTCCTTGTATGTTCTAGCTTGTGCTCCTGCCTTCCCAGACTAAATCTATTGAAAGTACCCACCTGGACACCCGGGCTACGTACCACCAATAAACGGACAATTCCAACCTACCTGAAAGGCCTACTGCTCCCTGAATAACTTCCTTTACAAGGATTTTTTTAAACATAAAAGTATGTGTACTGCTCTAACACTTGATAGTAGTTAATTTAACTATAACTAGGTCGCAGTACGCTTCCTTGCTAGGACAGCCAGCAGCCTCAAATCCCCCCCTCTCTGCAGCTTGATTTTCCAACTTTTCTCTACAATTTTCTCCTATCCCGACTGATGTTAACTCTCTCTACCCGATATCCCCCTTTCAGACCTCTACTGCATTAAACTGATTGGCCTCTAGGTGGCGCTCCCCTACCTTCTTACTGTCTCCACTTCTGTATCCACACTCTCCTGTCTCCCCTATACTGCCCCTCGACATCTACTCCCTCCACTGTCCCAGGACTACCTACCACTCTTTACTTACAAACACCCTTTCTCTGCCCTTTTTTTATAAAGCCCCTATCTTCTATCACTGTCCATCTACATATACACTTACCTCTTGACTTTCTCTGAGCAGTCCTCCTTCTCCCTACACTTCTCTGCAAACATTACCTTGACTATCTCTCTTACTGATAGTCTTCCTCACTCTCTCCTCCTTTGGCTCTTCCTGCTCCAGTCGCCCTGCAGGCTCACTCTGCTCCTCTAACCTGCCCCCAATTCCCACCTGCCCCCAGCACATCTACATTTATTCCTAAACAGACCCCTCCTACCACACCTACTATCTAATCATAGTCCTCCTCCTATTCCCCTCCCCTTACTCTTTCATCTACTATCCAATCATACACCTCTTATATTACCCTCCCCCTTATTCTCTCTTCAAAGTATCCACCTCCTCTATTACCTCTCCCACTACAAATCTTATACCTCCACACTCTTTCTTCCATTGTCCTTTTCTACAATATCTAACTCTCTCTTTTCTCTTAGACCATCCCTTCTCAATTTGCATACCTCATTATTTCTCTCTACTATACATTAACCTACTCTGTCCAAACATGCCATACCAAATCCCCTCTACTATCCAATCCCCCAGCTCTCTTCTCATCTTACTAATACCTCTTTATCTCGCTACTTCTTACTCCCATAATGCTCCTCCATTCCTCCCTCCTACTCAAACTATCCCTAACACCCAACTACAATCTCTCCAACTCTCTCACTTTCACTCCATATCCTCCTCCCTTATTCCACCTAACCCACTACACCTCTTTCATCCCAAACTATTCTCTACCTCAACCAAAACTCTCTCTCTTAAACCTCTGCTAACCCCAGACAAACACCTACCATACAAACCTTATAGACTAAAACTTATCACCTCTAATGTCCTTGCCTTATCTGGAGACATTCATCCTAACCCTTGCCCTTGCCTCAACACAAACTACCCTTTCCCTCCACCCTCTTCTTCACCAACAACAAACAACACTGCCACCCCTTTCTCTTCTCCTCCCACTTCCCCTCTCAGCACTCTCAAGATCTTCACCATCAATGCCCACAGCCTTAACAACAAATCTCACCATGTACAAGCCTGGATTAATCACAATCAACCAGATATCCTAGCCATCTCTGAAACATGGCTAAAACCCCATATTACTGACTCTGAAATCTTACCTCCAGGTTACCACATACTCAGACAGGACTGTTTAAACAAAAAAGGTGGAGGCTCTGCTCTAATCTACTCCAATCTTCTCTCTCGAATTCCTCTTCAAATCCCTACTCCCAAATTCAAAAATTCTGAAATCATTGCAAAAGCCTTCTCCATTTAAATAAACATAAAAATATCTGCTTTATTTCTTTATACATCTCCCCTGGCAACAATATCTCCACCCCTGAAGATATTCTATACTGGGCCTCAACTTAAATAAAATACGAAACCTATATTCTAGGCGATGTAAATATTAACTGGAATAAAATCAACACACCATCCCCCTCACTATCCATTAACCTTTTCAACTTCACCCAAGTAGTCCTTTCAACAACTTGCCCCAACAAAAATCACCCCCAGGGTCCATCATAGATTGGATTCTAGTCTCCCATCCAAACAAAATCACTATGTGGCACTATCCCTGACACCTTCTGTGACCATCTCCCTGCCTTCATACATCGATCAGCTACCCCCATCCAACACCAACATCTCTATGTTCAAACTCGCAACCTCAGTAACTTCAACCCCTTAATTTTTTCTAACATCTTTAAACAAAGTAACTGGCAACCCCTAAACACTCTCCCACTTGACAACGCTGTTGAGCATTTTAATTCTATCTTCATAAATACTCTTAACTCCCTAGCCCCTCTAAGAAATAAACGAATCAAAGCTAATTCTGCTCCTTGGTTGACCAAAGAAACTAAACAAATTATGCATCACAGAGACAAATCCTGGAAGCTCTATCAAAAAACTAAACTGTCCTCTGCCTTGCTCCAATACACCCAACTCCGCAACCAAGTAAAAAAATTACCAAGGACAAAAAAAACTACTATAATAAACTTCAGTCCAACAACAAGAACCCAAAACAATTCTGGAAATCGGTCAACTCCCTTCTCCATCCCGGATCACTGAACAATCCCTGCCCTGACCCTAGTTTAACTGACCGTGAACTTGGCTCCCATTTCAACACCTTCTTTACAGAATCCATAGCTAAACTAACTAAAACATTCCCAAATAAGAATCCACCTAACTCCCTCTTCACAACACCCAGCAACCCAAATAACAATCCCCTTAATTTCCATCTCACACCCGTTTCCACCATTTTTATAAAGAAGCTTCTATCAAAGTTAAAGCCATGCTCGAACGCCCTGGACAACATTCCCTCCGCCTTCCTCAAACATGCAGCTGAAGGTATTGCTCTCCCAATTAGTATCCTGATTAACAGATCTTTAAATGAGGCATACGTACCAAAACTCTGGCATTCAGCCTACATTCTACCTCTTCACAAAGGAGGCAAAAACACCACTATTTCCAACTTCCGCCCCATTGCCCTACTCTCTCCAATATCTAAAATTCTAGAAAAATGTGTCCACCACCAACTTTTGCCTTATCTAATTCAGAATCACCTCCTAACACTCACCCAGCACGGATTCCGCCCTGGCCACAGTACCATAACTGCCTTACTAGCCTTCCTAAAAACGGTCAATCAAGCCCGAGACTCTGGACTCATTGTATCCTCAGTACTGCTAGATCTTTCAAAAGCCTTTGACACCATCTCCCACACTCACCTTCTCCATCATCTCACCAACCTCAATATATCCCCTAATACTCTTTCCTGGCTCTCCAGCTACCTATCTGACAGATCACAAGCTGTTAAATGGAAGAACTCCTCTTCTTCCTTCTTGCCTACACCTAGCCGGCGTTCCTCAGGGGTCCATCCTTGGACCCAAATAACCTTCACACCGTCATCCCTGACACCACAGTCATCCAATACGCTGATGACTCTACCTTGGTCTGTGCCGCCCCCAACTTTTCTGAATTACTGACCAAAACTCGATTAGCCTTTTCCACTACAGAGAACTGGATGCACCAAAACCACCTTTCCCTCAACTCCAATAAATCTAAAATACTAATCTTCCTCCCCTCCAAGGTTTCCTCCTTGGACAAAAACACTTTCAATGTCCTAAGCCAAACTAACACTGCCATTGAAGTGGTCCCCTCTGCAAAACTCCTAGGCATTACCATAGATGAACACCTCAAATTCGATCTTCACATACAACAAAACAAAGAAAACCCACCAAAAGCTAGGTATGCTATATACGAACAATCACTTTCTTTCCAACTCCTCTAGGCATACCCTGGCAATCACCTACCTCCTACCTTCCCTGCTATATGGAGCCCCTCTTCTAACCAATCTGTCTGCTACCAACACCTCTAAGCTCGAAGCTTGCTATAAGATCTCTAAATTTGCCACCAAATCCAAAGCATCAACTCACCACTGCCTTAGCCTACAATCTCTGAACTGATTAGAACTCCCCAACCACCTAGACTATCTACAACTAATCACTGCTCACAAGTTAATATTCTCCCCTGATAAATGCCCAGCCCTAAAAAACATCCTTCCTCCATACATCCCAAACAGATCACTAAGATCTGAACACCAAAACCTAATCTCCATCCACAAACCCAAACGTCCCGCTGGCCAGCATCTACTCTCCTTCTCCCTAGGTAAAAAATGGAACTCTCTGCCTCCTTCACTTAGGACTATACCCAACACTGAATCCTTCAAGACCCAACTTTTCCTTCACCTATCTTCCAAATAGAAATGCTCCTGCCTTTACCCCACATAAAATAGTGGGATCCCACTAGGCTCTGCTAACTCCCACTCCACTATTCTCTCTTACTTATTCTTATTGCTCCAAAGATCCAGAACTAGCAGACTCCAAGAATGTAAATATTGTAATCATCTGAAAAAAAAAAAAAACATGTTTCACTTTGTAACTTTTATTGTATTGTATTACTGATGCAGCTTTTTCTCACCTTGTATTTTAACCTTCATTGTATTGTATGTTACTTTGTAACCTGATTTGTACTTTAACCTTTATTGTATTGAATTGCTGATGGAGCTTTTCTCCCCTTGTATTTTAACTGTTATCATATTGCTTATGGAGCTTTTCTCCCTGGGCCTCCACTGAAAATGGGCACTTCTTGGCCCAGTGGACTTCCCCGGTAATCACACTGATAATAAATAAATAAATAAAAAACCCTTACTAAAGTTGTTGAATCAATCTTATTCCAGTCTGTTTTTGGTAAATTTAAGTCTCCAGCTAATATTATTCTTCCCTCCTCTGTTTCATGCAAGAAATGTATGAATTCCTATAGATCATCTACACTTGACTTTGTTGGTCTACACTCCAACAATTGTTATATTTTCCAGGGTTATCTTTGTCAGTTACACAGTCTATAATATTGGTGTTATCATTGAACATGCAATAATCACCGGTCTCATAACTATCTTTAATCCCTACCATAACACCTCCACCTGATTTCTTTGTTAGAATGTCCATTACAGTAAAAACATTTATATCCTGACAGAACTGGTTTCCAGTAATTGTTCTTTACCCATTTTTCACAAACAATAACATCAATCTTGTGGGAACGTAGCAAATTGTCCAATAAAAACAACTTTAACATTAACAACCATCAGAGATGCATCAAATGTTGTTATCTGTGAGCTGTTAATTTTCGACATGGCAAAAATCTTGCCCAATTTTTGCCAAATATTGCAAAATATCTGCCGCAAAAATTCTCTTCCCCGGTCTAGACAAATGCACAACATCCTGTCTGAACACATGTGCCAAAAATAAGGCCTGGATGCTCAACACATTTCCATGTTTTAAAACAGGACATTTTTTCCATGTAGGCAATTACCCAAAAAATCTTTTTCATTCACAGTGACCTGACTATCCTTTCTAGAAGTGATTTGTGAAAAATAAGTCCCAACACCAGTACAAGCAATATTATCTAAGAGGGCTGTCAATTCCCTACTAACACTCAGAGAATCTTTGTGGGTGACCTCATTTATACCAACATGAATAAAAATGGATCCATACATTAAGGCATTCCAAGGCTCATCTCACATTTTCGATTTTCGGTCCTGGCAAGCATAACACTGTTTGATGTTCATTATCATCTCTGCAAATATAAGTATCAGTTCCTGTAATAATTGAATCTCCAATTACAAGAACATCTTTGCTGGCCAGCTCTGAACAACCTTCAGCTTCTAATACAGTCAGCTCTATCAACTGTTACAAAGGATAGATCTTCATCACTACTAGTCTTATTAATCCCACTGTTTTCATTGTGTATTAAATTCTCATCCAGCTGGTGGTGTAAATCCACAGCTTGAGTTATATAGTCAACATTTGTCTTTCTCTTTTCTTACAGTAATGTTCTTCAATCCTTCCACGTTCAATTTTGATTTCTTCCTTTTTACCTACCTCTTGCCTCTTTTTTACCTTCTCCGTTGGAAAGATGCCTTTTTCTGTAGGCTGACATTTTTCTGATCGAAAAATATTTCCTGTAACCTGTGCGTTACATAAAGCAGTGTCCTTTTTAATACATATTCCCTTTCCTTTACAGTCATTAATCAGTTTCTTTTTCTTTCTTATTTGTTGAGAACTTCTTCTTTTCTTTCTCTGTTTCCTTCTAAACAAACTGGATCCTCAGATTGCTGAATACTTGCATCCAGAATTCCAGAGTTGTCAGCGGCATCGTCCTGTTTCACAGGGGATGAATGATCTTTGCAGAAAATAGATGCATCATTTCCTAAATGTGTTCTATTTGCTCTATGCGTAATATTTAGTTCATCAGTCCAGTCATTAATACAGGAAACAGTTCTCCAAGCCATGCCAATTGCACAAGTGCAATCATCAAAGTCTAGATTTACTTCTAACAATGGTAAGCAAATCAAACGTTTGATGCGAGTAACACAGATCACCAGTGTTATCAGCCGTTACCTTTAAATATGCATAGCATTTATCACACTGTACAAGATATTTGTGCATTAGCAAATCATTAATTGCATACTCATTAAAGGAATCCACATTCAGCTTCAAATTAATACAAAAGAAAATATCAAAATTAAGTAACCAAAGAATTCAGAGAGAACTTAAATCAACTTCTATGACAAAAAAAAAAAAACACACCAGCAATATACAACCAAAACACACCAGCAATATACAACCAAATAAAGAACAGTAAGTTGTTCTGACTATACAAGTTCTACAAGGCAGACAAAAGTTGTAATTCCTTTATGTTGCTCATTATCGCTCGCAGTAGCGCTTCTTTTTGACAATAAAGATAAATCACAAACAAAGATGGAATTGTTTAGATTTTTCTTTACTCTCTTGAACAGGTTTACTTTTTGATGACCTGTTTATTCTTATGGTACCAGTCTTTTCACCCTTGAAAATGAAATTTATTTTGTCTTGGAAGAAAATATCGCCACCACATTGAGAACCCCCTGCCCGCTCATTTTATTGTAATACTGTATCCTGGCTTTTACAATTTGCTGCTTAACAAACACTCCTTACTCATCTGCAGAGGACACTGCAGGATGTGCCTAGGTATTGTGGAATTGTAACCAAATGACTGGAAGATGAAGTGAATATTTTGCTGGATGGAGATTTACTTTCCAATCTTGATTGTAGTGAGCTGTCTGACTCAACTGCTTGCTTAAGTATTGCAGATAATACACAGACATCTGATAGGGACACCCTCTGAAATGCAACTGTCAAAGCAGATTTTGCGTGAGAAGCATCTGCACTAAAATAAGGACGGCACTAAGTTAAGCTGCTGTCTTCCATTGATCCATTTTCCGTACTTGAACCTCCTTCCACAGTGAGTGCTGCAGCTGTTGAAGTGGCTCAGACCACTGTCAAAGTGTCCTACTTCCAGTGTGCAATTCCTACCACTCTGTTCCAGTGGCTTCCTTACTGTGCTCAATGTTCACGGTACCATGGTCATATGCACAACCTTCACTAAAGTGGTAGCTATTTATTCACTGGTTACTTGTACCAATACTTTTCTGTGACTATTTGGTGATAACCTCCAGAGGCTCATTTATTTTTGTGATTTCAGAAGCTGCAACAGACATTGTCTCATGCAGGCCATTACAACTTCTGTGACTTGTACATTAATTACTTGATTTAGCAGATGAGACATGGGCAATAATTCATTTTCATTAGGAATCAATTTATACTCAGACCAGAAACAGAAAATACTTTAATTCATATTTTGACAGCATTTGACAAGCTCAATGCCAGATTGATGGAATGACTTTGCTGTTTGTGACCTAGCTTTGAAGAATAAAATGCAGATTTACTCCATGAATTTTAGCCAACTGAAATATTCTGGGACAACCACACAAGGTATGCAATCACATCTACTTTTCAAAAGAAAAGGGAGAAAACATAGCTCATGGATTATGGGATTGGAATGGGAAGGGGAGGATGACTTTTTAAATGGCAAGTCTAACACATTTCAGTGACAAAGTGTGTATTAAATAGCAGATAAGGTAGCTAACCAAAATGACATTTTGTCAGAGTGGACAGAGTCACATTAATGTACATTGTGATTAGCGATATTGTTTGGAATTTTGGCAGAAAGATAATAGGAAATTGGCATTTTGAAATGCTCTATACACAATGTGGTTCCTTTGAACATATAGGAGGGTGCTGCTTAAAGAATGCTTCGGGACCCGAAAAGGATTTCCCTGGGGTACCACACAAACTCTGCTTGTTTTTTTTTTTTATTCTCTGATTGGGCTACCCCTTAAGACGGGGCCAGCAGAGAAAGGTGTAGCTTAAGAAGTGCAATGGAACACAGAGATTACATCTCAATTTGTCTCGAGAAATCATTTACTATGATCAAATGTGAACATAAGTAGTTCTATTCAGGCAATTAGAATAAGATCTGCCTAGCTCATGAAGGGAAACTGTCCAAATATAGCAGATGTGACTGCTAATTCTTTTGGGTCATCAGGATGGAGACCGGGATAAAAGCACTATGGATGATACTTCCACAAGTGATAAGCAGTGTACTTGGGAAAGGGCATGAAAAAGGAAAAAACTAGGAACAAGAGAAAAATACGGAGAAGGTCCTGACAATTAATGAGAACAGCCTAAAAACCTTTGTTTGGCAATGGGAAATCAGAACTACAGACACAAGCTGCTTTTATTTACACATTACAAAACTACATTAATCACAGAATTTCAAAAGACTGATAGTTCAGCATTACTTAGACTGAAAAGGATTTTGGTCCTTTGGGAAATCAATTCTTCTAGGGTTGTGAGTCTTATTAGGAATTCTTTATTGCATTCTAATTATGACATGCAAGTTCCCATCCCTGATGGCAAAGTATACCCTTCTCGCTTAATATTTTGTACATGGAGATGAATGCAGGTCTCTGAATTACAACGCTGTGACACTTCAGCTGAGGAGCATGCTGAACCTTTGTCTTGGCTATACATTTTCGTGTGTGTGTGTGTGTGTGTGTGTGTGTGTGTGTGTGTGTGTGTGTGTGTGTGTGTGTGTGTGTGTGTGTGATAGAGACAGAGACAAAGAGACTGTGTGTGTGTGTGTGCGCGCATGGGGAATGGATCTGGATGGAGACAGGTTGAAGAAAACAACAACTGACTGCATGGATTTCAGATTTGACAAATCTTGATTTTTTCATTGTGGATCCTACTCCTGCATAACCCAATGCATAACATTCTCTGATCGAAAACTTGGGAATTCAAGAACATGCTACAGTGGTTTGTTGGTCAGATCTTTCTGACCACAAATATATACTGATGTACATATGTTATGCTCTTAGGAAGTACTACGGGTTGCCGATTTTGAAATGAATAAGCAGTTATCATGACACAGGAATATAATAGGGTTTGGAGTGATCACTTAAATATGAAGATATTGCATATATTTGCTGGGTAGGCCATTAGGTAACTTGTTTTCTAATCATCAATGGCAACATAGTAAGACAAGAAATTCCCTTTAAAAACACTCCCTCACTGGAGTGCTACCAAAAATGAGACAGGCATTCACAGTTTCTTGCTACTCATAAGATGAAGAATGATTTTCTTAAGCAGTTGTTTACCATGAAAGGGTACAGATAGGAGATCTCCAAAGTGAAGAAGGGATGCAGAGTTTACAGACTCTTACTGTGAATCAAGTCTTAGAAGTTCAGGATAAACCAATATTTAGGCCATAAATGTCACCTTTTTAGTCTTTTTTGCTGCTCGTCTGTGTCATAATTATCTGATCAAGGCAGAATTCGGTCTGATCTGTTCTGAAACTGGCAAAACAAGATACTGGCCCCCAGACCCAATTGGCACTGGATATCGCTACATACAATGGCCCAAGCCCGGATAACACAAGAAACCATTGCATACAGTGCCCCGGGCCTGGATAGCACAAAACAGCACGACGTACACTGCCCTGAACCCCAATGGCACTGTCCACTAGAACTTACAGTGCCCTAGGCACTCACAGCATTGGATAACTCTACTTACAATGCTCTAGGTCCAGATGGCACTGGATACCATATTTTTGTGCCTTGAAGGACATGCAGTTAAAAATCAAAACAAAGGTTTATACCACGTGTTGCTAAATTAACTTGGAAACAAAGACTCAAGAAGGAGCTGTACAAGAGACAG
>NC_056745.1:1111905218-1112012718 GCF_019279795.1 Protopterus annectens | reverse complement strand
ATGTGTTGAATTCTGAGCTGGGGGGTTCTTTCAGGTCTGGGGATTCACATGTAAATGGTTAACTAAATCTATTAAAATGTATCTTGGGAGTGTTCTGCAGACAGAACCCTGGAGAGGAAGCGATAGTACTCTAGGGTTTTAGAGTGTGGATTTTGAATGAGGCTGGTAAGTACTGGGTAAGCAAACTGCCAACATTTTCCCCATACACAAAGGACTTAGAGACCATATCACATAAACAAAGCAGAACAGACAATATAAACAAACCAGTAACAGACAAGGATCCACTGGAATGTTTTCAAACAGTAGCATTTATTCCAAAAAACATATAAAAGGATCTTTGTTAAGCTCAACCTAACTTTTTGTGTGAATTGGGAAAAGTTGATCACTTTTTCTAATTTTTGTTCCAGGCCTAAAACTTACTGTAAAACAGATCTCCCTATTTATCTGTTTTAAAAATGCATATGATTTCTCATATTTAAACTGCAATACCTGTACTACCTGACAACCGTTTGTTTTTGCTGACTTTCATTTTATGCAAGCCCTGGATGAACAAATATGGCTTTGTTTTGTTTACCAAATTTGGAACACAGGGATTTGTTGTGCCAGTTTTTACATTAGTAAAAACAGGACACCAAAGTATTTTTGTTTTTGTATGGTTGTATTATGTGGTACCTCAGCTAGACAGCCCTATTCAGCAACTTAAAAGCCATGGGATTTTTGTCAGCAACCTATGCTGTTACCAAGAGAAAATGGAGCGTTATTTAAGCAGGCTCTTCAAATGGTGCAGAAGGACATAGCTTTAGGCTATGACCTAGGTGACCTGAGTTCACAGGGAGGTGATTAACTAGAGCCTGCCAACTCTTCCAGGAGGGAAGGGTGAGGGCATAAATGGTGATATCACTCCCATGGTTATAACATGGTACTGCATGCAAGGGTCAAGGGTGTTTGAGTAAGGCATCGCCACAGAGTTAGGGGGTGCCCATAGGAAGCTACTGCACTCCCCTTCTTCCAAAAGCCCAACATGTCAGTGGGAGATGAGACTTAAAAGGGAAAAGCCCTCAGTTCTGCAAGGATGATTACAGGACTGGGTGACACCTCTTCTCCTCTCAGCTTTGTCCTAACCCACCATAAAAACTTAATCTGCTTGGCTTATATTTGTCTAGCCAAACTGGAGGACTACTAGTCTGGGGAGGTTACAATGGATATGGACAGAAGAAACTGGGTGGTCCACCTGTCAAAAACAGCAGATGGTTAAGCAGATGTGAGCTGGGACACTGGGTTAACATCTTGTTCAAAGAACAGTATCTTAAGAGTGTAGCAATACCTTATGTTGCCATTCAGTGGGAGTAACTAACAGGAATCTAAGCACCAGCTCTGAGACAGAATCCAAAGTCTAATGATCTTCACAACAAGGTTAATCCACTCCTGCTGAGCATCTCATTTTGCCTTATAAATGACGATTTCACCATGTGTGTGTCTGAACAGTGTCTGGCTTGTACTGCAGAATTGTTAGTTGATCTCAACATGGCTTGAATTATTCTAGGTCTGTCTTCTTGTGGCTCAAGTCATGGCTGAAATGAGTCCTTGGACCAGTACACTTGCCTGGTAAACAAAAGGTCTCTACTTGGGGCAAAAAAGACACGATGCATCAGGGATTAGCTAGATTTCACACTCTGATCAAGCTTGGTCTTTGGGCCAACATGGAAGATGCCTCATCTTCCACAAGTAGCCACTGGTGAACTAATTCAAACACTGCTGGTACTGAGGCACGAAACTTTTAGTTATGTACTCACCATAACTTCAGATGTTTGGGATCCATCTCGCCTACATTCTGACTGATGGGTTCGGAGCCGATCCCTCGGCTCCACTGCACGCTTATGCCAAAGAGCGAAGTCTCTTATTGGCTGAGCTTACTATATCCCAGGATGCACCACTACCAGTCCCCCAGATCTAGTTTGTCCGCATACATGCACACATGCACGCTCTGCTTATATAACATCGTCAGATGAAACAAGATAAAACAGTAGAACTCAAAACCGTTCAATCTCTTCTGATCTCCAAGGCAGGGGAAGGAGGGTGGGTATGGAGATGGATCCCAAACATCTGAAGTTATGGTGAGTACTTAACTAAAAGATGTTATGTGATCCTATCTCCTACATTCTGACTGATGGGACAGCGTCCTAGCACCTGAATCCTGGGTGGCTCACTGGAAAACACTCCTGAGTACCATGGAACCAAATGATGCTCGCCTTTAGATGCCACATCCAATTTATAGTGGGAAATGAAAGTGTGTGGATTTGACCAAGTAGCCGCAGCACAAATCTCCGAGATAGCAAGCTTGGAATGAAAAGCTATAGAAGTCGCCATAGCTCTGGTAGAGTGAGCTTTGATAGACGTTGTAAGTTGCTTATTCAAGAAGAATAAGCCTGAGTTATACAATCTCTAATCCATTTGGAGATAGTAGCTTTTGTGATGGTTTTGCCCAATTTATTGTCTGAAAAGGACACAAACAATTGGTCTGACTTACGAATTTGTTGAGTCCTGTCTAAATAGAAGCGCAATTGCCTGTGAACATCCAATTTATGGAGAGTGTATTCTGCTTCATTGGAGAATTTTGGGAAGAAAACTGGTAGCTCTAAGGATTGTTGGAGACAGAAATTAGAACAGACCTTTGGAACAAAGGATGGATTAGGCCTAAGTGATACTCTATCCTTGTGAAATATCAAGTACGGTGGTCTGATAGACAGGGCTTGAAGCTCTTCTTGCAGAAGTAATTGCAACTAAGAAGGCCTTTTTCCAAGACAGATATTTTAACTCACATGTAGCAGCCGGTTCAAAAGGGGAAGATGTTAGCATACGAAGCACCAAGTCAAGGTCCCACGGAGGCAGGATGAAAAACTGGGGGTCTTAACAGACCCGCACCTTTAATGAAAGATTTGCATAGTCTGCTGCTCATCAATGGAGGATCCATGGACTCGTGGAATTTAGAGATAGCCGCTAGTTGGACTTTAATAGTAGAGACAGAAGATCCTTGATTAAATAGGGATGTCAAGAATTTTAAAACCTCTGGGATAGGAGCAGTGATAGGGTCTAAGCCCCTGAGTTGAGCCCAGATAGCAAACCTCTTCCACTTACTGAGGTACAATTTCTTAGTGGTGGGTTTGTGGGCCGAAGATAAAATGTGAATAACTTCCGGGTCTAATGTGTGACTTCTGACTAAAGTCGGAAGTGGAGGAGCCAAGCTGTCAACTTCAAGGAGTGAAGGGACTGATGCTGTCGTCCCGACTGATGAATTAACAGATCCGGAATTAGGTCTAAAGTCCACGGATCGTCCACTACATGTTTCTTCAGGTAAGGAAACCATACCTGACGAGGCCAGTATGGGGCAATCAGTATCATTGCGGACCCCAATTGAGAAGCTTTTTGAATGACTTTGGAGAGAAGTGGAATCGGAGGAAAGGCATAAAGTAGCCCTGTTGGCCAAGGTTGTGCTAGAGCATCCATAGCTACTTCTCCCTGATGTGGAGTCAAGGAGAAGAACCTTTTGCACTTCGTGTTTAGTGGGGTTGCAAATAGGTCGCAGCACGGCGTCCCCCACCTCCGGAAAACCTGAGCTGCTACTGTTTCGTTTAGGACCACTTGTGAGGAGAGAGAATTGTCCTGCTCAATTTGTCTGCCAATATATTTGATTTCCCCGGAATGTGGGTCGCTACCAAGAAACGGTTGGTAGCTACAGCCCATTCCCACACCCTCATGGCCTCTCTGCAAAGGGGGTAAGATCTGGTCCCTCCTTGTTTGTTTAGATACCAGACCACCGACATGTTGTCTGTGTGGATGGCGATGATGCCCTGAGGAAGAAACTTGTGTAAGGCCTGTAGGGACAGAAGTACAGCCCTCATCTCCAACACATTGATGTGGAGAAGAGCTTCGTCTGGAAGCCAGGAGCCCTGAACTAACCTGCCCAGACAATGTCCCCCCGACCCTATCTGGGAGGCATCTGTCGTCAGGGTAACCACTGGAGAGGGAATAACAAAGGGGCTTCCTTGATTTAGATTGGATGTCTGAAGCCACCAGCGAAGGTCCCGTTTGCATGTTCCTGTAATCATGATGGGATGATTGAGGGAAGGTCCTGAAAAGACCATTGAGTTGACAATAGCCACTGAAGAATTCTCATGTGCAATCTTGCCAGAGGAACTAGAAGAACCGTGGCAGACATTGAACCTAAAACTTGTAGGACCATCCTGGCTGGGGCTTTGGATCTTGAAATCAGAGCTTGAACTTGGCCCTGTAAAGTTTGGATCCTTTGGTAGGAAGAAAAGCGCATCAATTTTGAGTCTATCTCTGCTCCTACAAACCTTATGCTGAGAGGGCAGCAAGACAGACTTTGACCAATTGAATGTAATCCCCAGGGTAGCACCCAGGGAGATGGTGGCTTTGAGGTTGTCCATTAGTAGATGCCTGGTGGTGGCAGTCAGGAGCCAGTCGTCCAGATAGGGAAACACTTGGAATCCAAGACTCCTCAGGTGAGCAGTCACTACTGCCAAACACTTGGTGAACACCCTGGGGGCTGTGGTGAGACCAAAGGGCAGTGCACAAAATTGGAAATGACCGACTCCCAGGCTGAAGCGCAGATACCTCCTGGACGCCTGATGTATCGGTATGTGATAATAGGCGTCCTTGAGGTCTATGGAGCACATCCAAACATCCTTCTCCAACAGTGGGAGAATGGATTGTAACATGACCATTCGGAATTTGGACTTCGTGACGGATTGGTTCAGTCTGCTGAGATCCAATATTGGTCTCAGGTCCCCTGTCTTTTTTGGCACTAAAAAGAACCTGGAGTAATTTCGGATCGATCTGGTCTGTGGGGACGGTTGGATGACTCCTTTTCTAGCAGCTTTAAAGCTTCTGGCTGCAATTTCCCTTTGACTGGGTGGTGGGTCGGGATTTTTGGGACGGTGGGGGTGAACATGTGAATGGGATGGTGTAACCTCCGGCAATGATCCGAAGCACCCATCTGTCCTGAGTGATTGACTCCCAGGCTTTTAGGTGCTTGGCAACGGCACCCGACTGGCTCCGAGCAGCACAGCCGGGCAATCCCTCATGATGTGTGGGAGGCTGAAGAGCCACGAAAGGACTCATGGTCTCCAGAATTGCGGGGCCCTCTGCCGCCTCTGGGACGGCGTCTCCCAGAAAAATTTCCCGTCCTCTGCCTCTGGAAGGGGAATCTTCCTGCTGTTGAGAAAACTTACGTGATTTACGGAACCACATCTTCCCTCCTTTAGCCTTGGGATAAGGCGAAAAGGAGTGGAATAACGGGCACCACCTACGGCAGATAAAGTTTTTCCCTCTTGCTCACAGCGGGTAAGGGTGTCTTTAACCTTAGGTCCAAACAAAGAGGACCCATCAAAGGGAGCGTCGTGAAGGAGACTTGAAGGCCTCCGCAACTGAGCGGAGCCAGGCTTGTCTCCGAGAGCCACGCCTGTGCCTGCCGCTCTACCGCCCCTTGGCCGCATAGGAAATGAGCCTCATGGACGAGTTAGAAATTGACGTAAGGATAGCCAACTGAGAGCTAACCGACTGGGCTAGCTGCTCAGGTAGGTTACCCGAGAGGGAATCTGACAGCTCCTTGACCAGATCCCTCTGAAGCCTGGTAAAATGTGCCAAATAATTCAGAGACCTTAAAGTAAAGGCCGCTGAAGTCAGGGTGCGCTTCCGCACCTGTCCATGCTCCTAGACTCCTTATTAGGAGGATGGACGGACGTTGAAGCCTCTGCCACGTCCTGTTGTGTAGCAGATGCCACCACCATGGCATCTACAGCCACGCCTTTAGTGAGGAATTCCTTCTCGGGTGGGGCAGACAAAAATTTATTAGGACGAGAAGGGACTGGTTCCACGGTATCTGGATGTTCCCCGCCTTCGACAAACTAAATCCAGGAGCTCGTCGAAGGGCGGAGACACCCAGGAGGCGAAGGGCTGAGCCCCAAAGGCCTTGAGGAGCACTGACTCATCAGCAGAGGGGGTTTGGATATCCAGCCGCCTCGTTGTTGAGGATCTCTAAGATGTCTGCAAATGAGACATCATCCGAGGGCGACTTCGGGACCCTCCGCATCATCAAGATCAGTGTCGATGTAATAGACTGGGGGAGTCCACGTGCTTCCTCTTGCATGATCTCTTCCTTGGGGATCCTCTGAAGACAACTCCGAAGAACCCTCAGGAAGAGGGAACCCCCAATGGGGTAACCTCAGGCCCAGGGCTCCGCTGCCTACGGACAGGGAACTGCCAAAGACCCAGTCTCCACGCCCAGGGAAGGTGCCGGTAAAGCCGGAGAGATGGCAAGAAGACTTGGCCAAGGCACTCCTCATAGCTCTGAAAGCCGACCCCAGAATCCTGGGAGTGTCCGCCCCGAGCCATGATAACCGACGGAAGTCCCGCAGCCAAAGCACCGAGAGGGAGGCTCGGAACCGATAGCATAGGTCCCAAACATCACCCCGGGTCCAGCCGAAGAAGTCCGTGTACCAAACTCGGACCCGGCCGGGTTGGAGTAAGGTCGGAGCCGACCCTAAGATCTCCACCGCCAACAGCACCTGCTCCGACGGAGCCGCGTCGGAGGAGGAATAGCAATGGGATGGGCCTGGGCTATCGGCTCCGAAGCCAACTGGGTCGGAGCCAAACAAATTTTTGAAAGACTGGGGACTGGAACAGTCTTTGGAGCACCCTGTCTATATCTGAATCCGACATCCTCGAAGACTGAGAGGATACTGAGCAGGTTCGAGATGGCCTCTCCAACGGCCCCAAAGGGCTAGGGGACCGGCTCCGAGGCGACCCGATGACTATCGGCCCGAAGGAATACCCACTAGATTCCATCGGTGCCGAGGAGGACTTGCCCGAGGAATGTCTGGCGGGCAACCTTTGTCGGCTCCGAGACCAGTGGAGCCGGCGAAGGTGACCCGCCTCGATGCCCCAGCCATCGGCTCCGAAGCCAGAGGAGTCGAGACTGGTGGCATCGAGGCAGACCGTGCCCTCGGCTCCAAGTCCTTGGAGCCAAGGAGAAGCCTGCCTATGTCTTTTGGCGGTCGGATCCGACGGACTGGTCGGAGCCGACACCCTTTTCTTTTAGTTGGAGAAGGAGAGGATGCCAGAGCTTCTTCAAAGGAAGGTTTTATTAACCCTTTAAGAATAAGTTTATTCTTCCTCTCCTGGAGGACCCTTGAGGAAAAGCGTGACACACACTGCATGACTCTTGTAAATGTTTGCACCCAAACAATACACACAGAGCGAAAGTGATCGTCTGTGATGGACATCTTGAAATTACATTTGGTGCATTTTTAAAGCCCGAAGGCCTAGGATTCTGAGACATTATAGCAACAAAAAAATCAGTAATCCTTGACAGAAAGGAACTATCCACTGACTTTCTGTTTTACTGACACTACCTAATAATCGGTTTACAGTTGCCGATTAGGTAAAGAAACCGTAACAAATAACTAAAGGGTACTTTGAAACCCTCTATTTAATGGGGGTTGACTGACCGGGAAGGCCCTAAGATGAAGGAGGCCTAAAATCAAAATCAACGCCCAATCACACAACAAAGTCTTCTCACAAACTCCAAACACACACAAAAGTGAAGAATAGCCGTTAAAACAGCTTTTTATGACAAGAACAGCAAAATTCTGACAGAAAAAAGTTAGTAAAATTACTACTCAGCTCAGCCAGCTCGAGACCACGTCTTCGCAGGTTAGCGGCAAACGAGATCTGAGGGACTGGTAGTGGTGCATCCTGGGATATAGTAAGCTCAGCCAATAAGAGACTTCGCTCTTTGGCATAGCGTGCCAGTCGAACCGAGGATCGGCTCCGAACCCATCAGTCAGAATGTAGGCGAGATAGGATCACATAACATCCCTCCTTTCCACTCCCAAGCAAAATGGGGTGGTGGAGTACAACTGAAGCAATTGCTTGTGTTTAAAAGAGAAGAGCACAGGAGAAGAGGGCAACAAAACATAACCCTTCCACCTACATACACCTCTATGACTGTACTCACTAAAAGAGCAGAATAAAAAAGGAAAAGCACTTAATCCCCCCTTCCCTGTCTGTAACCCATATGCATCCATCTATTTGCCTGCATGTCTGATTCTACAGGTACAGGAATTTTGCCTGGGAATCTTGTTGTGGAATTTGGACGCACACAAACTGGAATATAACACCTCAACCTGTACCTTAAGTTCCAGTTGAGATATGTGGCTTTTATGTATTGCAGAACCTCAGATGACGGAGCCAAACAGAATACGGCTCTGGTGAACACACAATGTACTTTAAATGCTCCCTCCCACAAATACTAAAATAGAGGTTCATAAGTGTATTCTAGACCACCACCACTGGGGCCTTTATAAGCATAACCGTGCAGCTCAAATATATCTCACTAGTTAATGCACCTTAGAGGTTATTTTAAGGGCTATATGTTATTTAGAGCATGATTTAATGGTTGTCCCTCTCCACCAGAGATACAGGTGTCAGACTAGGGGTGACTTGCTGATTTCCTATCTACTGGTCCAGGTTGTGCTTAAATACTGTTAGGGAAGGGCTCTGCTTCACATGGATGGAAGCCTACTCCAGAGAATGGGGATTCTCTAAGATATGCACCTGCCCCTCAGACATACCCTAGTCACAAGCAAAGTTTAAATCTTTATATCTAGTACTGTTTTGCAGATACACAAAAGGTACATCAGAGTGGGATCCAAGGATGTCCTGTATGCCAGACATAAATCACCTCTCAACAGTCTGTAGGAAACCGTGTACAGAGATAGGGCTTTCAGACGATCTGTATAGGATATTAAGATTTATGTCCCACACTCCCCCAGTGACTAACCTCCACGGATGCCCCCACTGAGCACGTGCCTAAGTACACATAAGGGGACACCATACTAGACAATGGGTCTGATGATTGTTGAGCATAGTGACAAGACAACCTCCCTGGACCCAGAAACCATGACCCTGTCTACAAGCTGAGCAACACAAAATGAGCTCCCCACAACCACAGACATGATGGCCAAACGCCAGGCCACTATCTGCATGAATCCACAAATCCCCGATCACTGTGTCCACCCTTAGGGGTTTCCACCTGGGTGTTCAGCCTCCCAAAAGGCTCCACCATGCACCTCTAGAGATCCAGTTCCATGCTTTGGCCCTGAAACCAATCACCCACCCATTCCAGACCATCCCGTTCCAGACCATCCCGTAAAATGCTAATGTGCCAGGAGTATCCAAGACTGCTCACAGCCAGAAATCCTCTGCAAACCTGGTTAGCCAGAGGCCTCTTGACATCAGCTTCGACCTCCAAAAAATAGAGACCAAAGAGGCGCAGATCCATCACAGAGCCCAAGGGGACCCCAAAAGTGATCAGCCCCCCTCAGTACAATATTCCACAGCTAAGAGTGCACTGGCATGTATTCAAAACTTTAAAACTCTGTATTGGAACTTCCTCTGATCTCCTACATGATCCTCCACCAGCAAGGCTCAAGGATTCAGGGGTTGTAGTGACTATGATTCTGTATGCCACACACAATGTGAAATACACAGCTAACTCTCTGTTACCAACTTCTTAGAGGAATGAAGAAATGCATCAGTGGCAGAGCGCCTCCCCCCATAAAATTCCTTCTGTATGCACTTTTCCACCACATATTTAGCTATGGTACAACGCTGTCTTGCAAACTACCAGAACCAACACAAAACCTTTTGGCTCTATGGCAGATTAGCTCTGTCTTTACAGCCTGCTTTTCAAAATTTTGCTGGCTTGGATTACAAAGAAGAGAAGTCATTAATACATACTCCAGGGCAAAGAAATGGTCAGATCAGCCAAGGCAGCACAAACTGAGGTCATTACAAATAGCCAAAACTGATCCAAAGACGATCTTGAAATAAATAAACGGCAAGATGGAAGGAGATGGGCTTCGATAAGCCATTTGCGAGCGTCTCAGCAATCACAGATATCAAGGCTGTAGCCCACATCCTACACTATATGCTCTGTGTATTGATTCGGTCCTCTAAGAGGTGGATAATAAGTACCTTCATTACTAGGACACATATCTACATTTTCTGAAGGACTTAAACCCAGATACGAGCAGACTTTACTACACCACATGGGAAAACACTTGTACCATAGTCACTTGCAACCAATGAACCTCAATCCCAACAAAGAAAAAACGTGCCCCCTCTTACAGTTCTGGCTGAGCCTCTCTATGCACAACACACCTTTTATACAGAGACTTATCCTGAATGTCATTAGTATCAAATCAACATTCTAGGAGACAGAACTGACAAATACAACAGTCTAATGAAACAGCCAGCTTTACAGTAGATGTTTACCCTTCATATTCAAAGGGAGCATAAATGTTTGCTGAGTGAGAACTAATTCACTGAATCATTAATTTTTTCTAGCCTAGAAGGCCTTAAGGATAAACGGTCTCTTTCTGGGAAGACCACCATCAGTATATGTGCCCTTTTCTCCAAGGTGCCGCACTCCTGCTGTTGCAGTTACTTTAGTGGGGAGTTGAGGGAGACAGTCCAGCTCCACATACGACGATGTGTATATCCAGTGTTCTCTGCAGTCATGGGTTTAACCCAACTAATTTAATTTCTGTTAATCCGTATTCAGGAAATTCTAAGTTTTTCTTTAATGTCTCATTAGAATAAGGAATGAAATACTAGACAGCACCACATCTGACATCCTTTACAAAAAGCAGAAGTACAAAGAACACAGTGAACTAATGATCTACTACACTTAACCTCTTCTCATTCATCATCATCCACCTTTCCCCCGCATTTTCTACATGGGGTCAGGGTGTCGTATCACTTATCTCCATCTCTCCCGATTCAATGCCACTCTCCTACCTCTTTGGTACTTATGCCCGACTATCAAAGGTCTTCTCTCGCACAATCTATCTACCTCTTTGCTGGATGCCTTTGTTTCCTCTTGCCTTCTTCTTGTCTGTCCCAAATCTCCACCAGATTCTGTTTTCCTGCACATATCCAAACCACAGTAATCTGTTCTCTAACCTTTTATGTAATCGGAGCTACTTTGGCTTCTGCTCTTATCTCCTCACTTCTTCGTTTGTCCCACAGTGTGCATCCTACCACCCACCTCAGGTATTGCATCTCCATCACATCTAGCTTCCTCATCTTCTCTGCCTTTACTGTCGAGGTTTCTGACTATACAGTAGTACTGGTTCCAAAACTGTTTTGTATACCTTACTTTTCAGCTTCTTTGTCATTTTTCTGTCACACACTACCCCACACACACACTGTACCAGTTGGCTACAGCCCCTCTGATTCAAGCTTTGACCTCCTCATTCAGACTTCCCTTCTCCTCAACCACTCCTCCCAGATACTTGAAGCTGTTAACCTTCCACAGTCTTCCCTTCTATCTCAAATTTTCAGATTCTTCCGATTTCCTCCATTTGCTGCCATTACGACTGTCTTATATATAGTCGAGTTTCATCCCATGTACCTTCAACGTTGCATTCCATTCCCCTACCCTTTGCTGAAGCTCTTGTTCAGAGTCTGCCTGTAGTACCACATCATCTGTATAGCAACATTGTTGACATTTCCCCTCTAACCTGTTTGCTAATGTAGTCCATCAGCAGTATGAACAGCAGTGGGCTCAAAGCTGAACCTTGATGCACACCCTCTCCCACTGGGAACCCCTCTGCAAGACCGAACAGTTTATACTCCACTCAATGGGTCCTTTTACATAGCTTGCACAAATTCTACCAATGTTTCTGGGACTTCAAACCACTCAGAACAGCCCAAATCAGCTTTCTGGGACCTTGTTATATGCTCTCACCAAGATCATTAATGCACAGTTGGGACTCTTTCCTCAGTGCTACCTTCTTCTCAAATATGTCTCACTGCAAACATCAGATCAGTTGTACTACATCCTGACCTGAATCCAAACTGCTCATTTCTCATCTTACTTCCTACTACTACTGTGTATGTTTCAGTCACCCTCTTCAAATCTTTCATGCAGTGTGATAGGAGTTTGATACCTCTATACTGCCCACAGTTGTGAATGTCCCTTTTGTTCCTGAACACTGGAACTAGTATGCTTATTCTTCGGTCAACTGGGATATGCCTTTTTCTCCATACTGCTATGACTACCTTCAGGAGCCATTTTTCCCCATCTCACACATCTTTATCATATCTGCTGTGACGTCATCTATGCCTGCTGCCTTCCCTGACTTCATTTTCCTTAGTGTTGTTCTTATTTCTTCTATGGGCTCCTCCTCTTCTTTTGTCATAGGCAGTGCAGCTTCTGTGGGGTTTTCTTCATTCAGAAGCTGATGGAAGTGCTCCTTCCATCTACCTTTGATGTTCTGTGGACTCATGAGCAGGTTGTTGCTGGCATCCCTTATGAAGGGTGTCTGACTATCTTCAGTCACTTTCCAGAAGAAGGTACAGTGCCTCCAATTCCTTGTTCTCTGCTACTGCAACTCCTCTCTTAGCCTCTTTGTTAGCCAACCAGTATTATTTCTTAGCCTGGCCCATTTCCTTCTACCTCTCAGTTTTCCTGCACTCATTCTTTTGATGATTTCCTGCACTTCCTCAATCCACCACCAGCTTTCCTTATATACCTTATTTCCATACCTGGCTTGGCCACATATCTGTTTTCACACACTTCATCTATTTCCTCTTCTTCTTGAGGTGCTAGAACCTGGAGTAATTCCATGAATTGTTGTGCTTTCTCTCCAGTTAACTTCCAGGTCTTCAGCCTGGTCTCTATTGACCTTAGAAGCCTTCTCTGACCACTGCTTGCAGCCAACTGTGGGAAACAGTGGCTTATGCTGTGGTCCAACCGTTTCACTGGGAATCATTTTGCAATCACCGATCCTATCCCAGTGCCTTTTCCTTACTAAGAAGTCTACCAGAGCTGCATGTTGGCCACTTGCGTATATGATCTTGTGACTGTCGCTCTTTCTGAACCATGTGTTGGCTACTATCAAGCCATTTGCCACACAGAAGTCTAGAATGGCCTCTCCTTTATTCCTGTTGCCCCACCCATGTGGACCCAGGCAGTCCTCATATCCTGGTCTGTCTGCCCCAATATGTGCATTCAGGTCATCCATTATCCCCCCCCCCCCATCATCCATTAACTGTTAAATTAATATTAACATGTCTTTACCAAAAGTTGCACCAACTTTTACAGAGCAAGTTTTGCACTGAGCTTGACACTAGATAGCTAGAAGCCACAAGTCCTTCTGACTGAATAAAGGGATGTCAATTGACAGCAGATTTGTTCAGTGATGTCCAAATCGACAGAAAAACGGTGTAATAAGTTTCACCGAACCGCAGACATATGAAACCTTAAGTAGGAGAGGGATACCCCAAACTTAAATATAGCTGCTCTGACATTGCACAACAGTGAAGAAAACAAGGAAACTCCACCATCAGCAAACTTGTTTTACTTTTTTTGCATTTATCATATAGCACTCGAGAAAAGTAGTACTGATGATCAGGAACCTGGATAAAGTATCCAAAAAATACTCATCATGATAACCACATGTAGAGACCAAAAACTAGCTTACTAAACTAAACATTGGGAGTGATGATGATTAAAGCAGCCCCCCCCCCCCCTCTGAGGAAGCTCTTTCTCAAATAATTTTCAATAATTTCATAGCAAACACCACCTAGACTATAGAAGCCAATCAGACTCACTACTGGCAATACAAAATTTGCTACAGTAGCAACAAACCCTAAAAGATCAAGTTTGCTTAGCCCATTGAGACTTGGGCACACAAATGAAGGGATGTCTGTAGAAAACTTATGAATATTCCAGCTACAGAGGTTGTAGCACCCAGACAACCATCTCTGCAGACTGAAGAGCGAGATCTCAGAGGCATTACTAAACAGATGCTTTACCACTCCAATGAATACCTATGTGCAGTCATTACAGCTAGCAGCAAACTAATAAGAAGGTACTCCTTTCTCCCTTGCTTTCTTCAGTACATTCATCTATTGTTATGCATCCACTTCTGGAAGTTCCTGCTTACTGTTTTGGGGCTATGGAGATCTACGAAAGGATTATCTTGCTTGTTTTGAAGCCATACAAACGCTTGTTTAGTCTGCACGTGTTCCGAGATAGGAGGATTAGGAGGTACATTCATCTATTGTTATGCATCCACTTCTGGAAGTTCTAGCTTATTGGTTTGGGGCTATGGAGATCTACAGAAGGATTATCTTGCTTGTTGTGAAGCCATAGAAAATGCTTGTTTAGTCTGCACGTGTTCCGAGATAGGAGGATTAGGAGGTGATCGGGCTAAAATCTTCAAAACATTTAGACATCTGTATTATGTAGCACAACCCTGTACACCTGTCACACATTTCGGAACAGACAGCAAGCTACAAAAAGCCAAACTTTCTGCAACTTCCTGTGGGCATAAAACACACAACTCAGAAAGGATGTAGGATAAGCTTGGGAAGCCTATCCTACTGGAATGGATAAGATTAATAAATCAAAACCTTCAAATAATGGAAAGAAAGGCTCCTCTACAAGCGATCAAGGTGAAACCCCTCTTATGCTAGTTGCCCACAAAACCACAAACGAACATAAAGTTGATCACAGTTTTTCACAGAAATTGCACTGGCAATGATTTCCAAAATTGTGCACCAGCAATGATTCCCTTCGTTTGGGAAACTTCTACCTTCTTTGACTCTGTGTGATTATGGAGTTGGTATACACAAGTTTAGGGGGAACTGGGGGGCTCGCAAAAGACTATTAAACTTAACTTTTTTGCCCTTCTGTTTAAGGCATTATTTTTTTCAAACTTTCCCATTCTTGGGATTGAGCAGTTCAGCATTTCACAGTAGAACTGGATAAAAAGGATAATTATAATTCTATAAATTAGTTTTACCTCTAGAACTGAGCTCTTAAACCACTCTTCTCTTAGAATACCATACAGAAAAAAATTCCATCTACTTTGCAGACCTGAATAGTATGTACATATGCATTAACAGCACACTACAGATGTCAAGCTAATCATTTACAGAAGCATTAGCTTGAACAGTAAAATAATTATAGACAGCCCCAACATTAATGATTGATTTTAGAGCACCAATAGTCCTTGTATTATTTCAAAGCAGCAAATTTCAAGAGAATACATTATGTCAAACTACATGCAGGTAAATAAAATATTTTAAACAAATACAAATAAAGTACAGTAGTGAGTCGATTATCCAAACTAATTGGGAACTAGGGTAGTTCGGATAACCAAACATATACTGAATCAGATAAAAAAAATCTAAAATCTTGTTTTTTCTGCATGCAGGGAATACACTTTTCAACCATTCAGCGATATGACAAAAAAAAAAAAAAAAAGTATTTTTCACTCTGCAAGCTCAAAACACACACAAACAAATATGTACAACATTTATATATTTACAAGTAATGATTTTCCTACCCAAAAACTTTGGAAGGCTACATTTGGATAATTAACATTTTGGATAATCGACTCTACTGTATGAGAAATAAATTTGTCTCTTCACACATCAGGAAGAAGAAAATCCATACCATGGCCTGTCTACCGAGCCGAGGGGACTGTATGCTGTCACAGAAATGTCTTTTGAGTGGCAGTACTCGATTAGCTTTTCCTGGGTCAGATATGGATGGCATTCAATCTAAAAGAAAAAAAAAAACATTTTGCATATATAATACAATTTTCTATAATTCACTACAATTAAAGAATTTTAAACTAGAGATGCAAGGATTAAAATGATATTATACACAATAAAAAGGGCAGCTGCATTCAAACATATTTATTTTTTCTTTTTAGGGCCTTAGATTAGCAAACCTCTAAAGTTCTCAAAAATGCCTCCTTATATGAGCTCATCATGTACTGAACTTCAAATAACAAACTGAACATTCAGGAAAAGAGAAGAATGAAACACCACCTGCTTTTATAGATAGGCAATACCTTAAATTTAAAAAAAGAATCCAAGCTTACTACTTTTAATTATGCTAATGATAAATCGCAACCTAAGCTCAACAGTTAACAATGCCATATGATCAAAATTATTTTGTTTTATAATATTTTATTGAATTTTGTAAACTGAAAAAAAGTACTAACAAATGAAAAAAATCAGCTACTAAATGTGTCCACATCAACCATTACTACATACAATTCTAGTTTTCATTAAACAAAAATATACTGATCATAGAAAATCAATATTTTTGTATTAAACAGCTCAGTTTTATCCAACGGTTGTATTCGAAAGCTTTATTTTCATCTTACTATAGATAATTATTTCTGACTTATTATGATAATGTTTATAAATTCTGCAAGTAAAGGTACTGTTTTACCAGTTATTTGTAATTAATTTTCTAGCTATGGTTAAAAGATGCCAGAGAGGCAAAAACTGAGACCCAGGTATGCATCCAGAAACTGCAGCATTAATAAACACTACAGGTTAACTTAGCATAAATGTATCAGACCACAATACTTGCAGGAAATATTGAAATTTTCCCCAAAAAGGATGCATCACTTTACAATCCTATACCATATGCTGCCAATCAACTCTGAACATCTGCATCAACAACCAATATATAATTTGTATAATTTCAATTCTATGAGGTATAATAAATCTATACAAAAATCAGAATATAATTTTCAAAATACAGATTTAGTTTTTTGAAGATAAAATATATTTTGTAAAAGTTGATTCACTTACCTCTAAAGCATAATCCCAATAATTATACTTCTGATAATATCTCCTTTTATCACCAAGTATTTGGAAATTTAGAAAATCAAAATATGTGGATATTCCTTTTTTAGTTATATCAGACAGTTAATTTTAGAGATTATGAATAATTTACTAATCAGTACTATAAGCCAATTTCCTATGTCTAAATCATATTTACCAAATTCAATTTAAATTATTCTTTAAAAGAGACAAGTGCTTAAACTATAAACCTAAATAAACCTAAATATGAACAAGTACCTATTCATACCTTACTCCACCTTGCTACTCCTTCTTCACTCACTTCCTTACTTTACTCTCTCTTCCCTGACCATCTAAAATAAGCCATAAGCCTGTTTTTTTCTCTCACTTCATATTGAGATTCTTACTTGTATAACCCTAACTAAACTTTAATTATGCTAAGCAAACTAAAATTTCTCTAAATATTAAATCGTCATACAAGGTGAATCTATTCTTAATCAATGTTTTCACATTATGACTAATTTGGCTTAACTATTTAAACTGTAGATATTTTTCGTATTACTTTTGAAGACTATAAAATTACTGCACTTAAAATGTTCTGCAATACTTTGCAGCATTTCTCCCTGGCTCTCAGCTAACAATTGGCACCTTACCCAGTTAGACTTTCCCAGTAATCAAATCTCAATAAAAGTTATGTCTTCTTATAATGTTCCACCTGTGTTGCTCATCTTCTTTCATTCATCACTTGATGGGTTCAGTTCCAAGCCCTCGGAACAGAGTCAGCCTTTTTACCAAGCTCGCGCCAGCCAAAAAACTCTCGAGCTAAGTCTCTACCCAGAATGCCCTTCTCCCTGTTACCTCAGATTGAGTTTGCTAGAGAAAAGGAAGTAAAGCAGAGGCCAAGAAGCTAATTTTCTTGGACTTATTACTGTATAGGTAATTGCATTGTGGTCTGATATAGGACAGTTATCACCTTTACCACCTCTAATTTATAAACCAAATCACTTAAAATAACCTATCAATTCTGAATACCAAACCTGTAAGTATAAGGAATATAAAACAGAATTTGATTCAGAGAAGTTAAGACTACATCAGTAAAGCTAGACAAAGCCTTAGCTAATGCTGAAATTCTTTGCTTGCTAACTGCACTATCATTTGCATTAAGTATTGTTAAACTTATACTTTCCTTCTGTTTGAAGTCAATATTTCTATATATTTTTTTTTTGGAAATTTGCCTTCAATTCTTGAAATCCAAAACTTATTAGCAAAAGTAATATTATTTGATATTATATTTTCTGCATGGTCAGATATTTAAACAAGCTATCCCTCGCTGCCACTGTTAAGAAATATATTTTAAAGAAAAAAAAATCTTGCAATACTAACATATATGCTGATATTGCAATATTTAATAACTATTCTAGGAATACCATTAACAGCCTGAAATATTAGAATAATTGCTGTAGAAAAACTAAGGAAACATTGCTTAAAATGTATTTTGATTGACATGGACACAAGAAGCATAAAGCTAATAACTGTAAAGAAAACCGAAGTCCGAACAGAAATCTCATTCAAACTACCCTTCTAACCTAGTGAATAACATACAAATAAAAACAGAATTCTGCAGTTGCAACAATAAATACCAAAGGAATGACTATAAACTGCAATTAAATGTGTATTTTACATGCATATATGTATACACATATGCAAACTTTGTACACACTATCATTAAAGAATTTTTAATACAACAAATGGGAGTGTCTAGCCCCAGCACTGGCCCTGTAATCAAGGAGCCTCAATCCTCACCACTGGCAACAGTGGGGGACGTACACACTGGGAGGACAACAAGTACACACACAGTAAAGTGCAATTTCCCTTAAGAGCGCACAGACTATAGTCAGTCTGGGGCTGGTTTCTCCCTTTTTCTCCAGGTCCCCAATAAGACTCCCCACTGGCACAGCCATACAGTTAAGATGTCAGCTGAGTGGCCAAGCCAAGACCTCCAGCACCCTCTCTGTCTAACCAGTGATTCGTGTCCTTGCCCAAGTAGCTGACAAACACACATTCAGATTTAATTTACACACACTGGGAAAGACTGGCACAGGTTTATTAGCTATGCCCCCTTTTGCACAGACTATAATGTAGTTATTACTGCCACCAGCCAACTCTATATCAGCTACTTTAAGGCCCCTAAAAAGGGTGTCCAATCTTACTCTGTAAGGTCACTATCAATACAAATGCTAGTTTGAGCAAGAGCAAGGCTATTAGGAGTGGCCCGCACAGTGTCACCAAATAAACATGCAAGTACTCTCAGAACATAAAATGTCTCTACACAGATCAGCCACAATGAAAGGCTTAAATACATTTAATAATAAATAATAAAACAACAAGAAAATACGCAGTAAATAATCACAGTTATATCAGAGATCAAAGACAAAGGAAATATTCAAAACATTGCAGGACAGTCTCAAATAAATAAAACATCTAAGCTATACCTCACTGTATTCCTGTCTGAATCAAAGAGAAATTACTGTACCCTAGTTCACTTACTTCCAGAGCAAGGCAAGTGTGATGAATGGATCTAGCTGATGTTGTTGGGTCCAAGTCAGAATACCCTGTCTCTCTCAGAGTTCTTAAATTAATATCTCTAAAGGTACTGCTGGGTAAGCTTGTAGGATGACATCACTTCTTGTCAACTGACATTAGTTCCCAAGCTAAGCCCCCATTACTAGAAACTGCCAGTCTTTAGCATCTACCTGTGAAAAATGCACAGCCCTTAGATCTTTGTAGCTGCTGGAAGACCTAAAACAATACAAACACAAGACAATGCAGAAGGTTCCCTAGTTTTAGGCATCCTGTCTCCTTGCTGCACTGAAATCATCTTTTATGGCACAGTTATAAAACAATTTCAACTATTTTTCTGAAGTTTTGCAAGCTAACCTTCTATGTTCCAGTTTACACTGTTAAAATATATAAATTTACACAGTTACAATAGTAGATATACATTCCTGTTCTTTTCCAGTGGGGTACACTGCTGATACATCTTTAAGCTCAGTACTTTACAAACCCTTTCAACACACACACTTCCATACCAGCAGTTTGATATACAGACAACATACAGTTCTATTATAACACAAGCATATGGATCATGTTGATATTCACGAATGACATATGATTATTTACAAAATTCCAGCTAGCTGTGCTGGCAGTACCTCCTTTTGTCACACTTCTCCCCCACCAAAGACTCATGCTAGTTTTTCAAGTGACTCTTGAGAAACACTGCTTGAGAGGGATGACTATCTGGGATTACATTACACCATTCCCTGTCTTGAGCGCCCATCTGAATTGTCATTGTTAACCCCAGTGTGGTGCTACACTGCCATATCATATGCCTGCAACTCTAGGCTCCACCATAGTAATTTGGGACTTTCCTGGCTGGCTCCCTGTAGCCATAGATCCCTCTCGGATTCCTCCTGGCTCCTACTGCCAATATATAGCACAACGGTCTCCCTGTCATAGTAAGATTTCATCATGTTAACATGGTACAGTTTGTGCCCCTGCCTCCCGCCTAGAAGTTCTACCATGTAGTTATCACTTACCTTCCTTACCACTTTGAAGGGTCCCTCCAAAACTGCCTGCAGCTTGTTGTGTCCGACAGGAATGAGAAACATTACCTGCTGCCCCATAGCATACTCTCTAGCTCGAGAATTCCTGTCCTTTTTCTGCTGTTGGGCTTCTGCCAGGTTCTCCTGGGCCAAGCAAATGAGTTCCTGACCCTTGTCCTGAGATTTAGGACATATGCCACAACAGAATCCTTGTGGGATTCACACTCATCCTCCTCATCATGAATCAAATCTAGAGGTCTCCTCACTCCATGCCCATACAGCAAATGAAAGGGTGAAAAATCTGTGGATTCCTGGGACACCTCTCTGTAAGTAAAGAGATGGGGTAAATATTTGTCCCACTCCCTCTTAAAATGGTCTGCAAATTCCAGTAGCATGGTCTTGAGTGTAGAGTTTAACCTCTCAACAAGACTATTAGTCAGCGATGGTAGGGGGTGGTCTTTAGGTGCTTCACTCACACAGTACTTCCACAGACCAGCCAGCAGGTCTGACATGAAATTGGCACCTCTGTCAGTCAGTATTTCTTCTGGGAAACCTACCCTGCTGAAAATTTCTAACAGAGCATTTGCCACCTTTTTTGTCTCAATGGAGAACTGGGCCACCATTTCCGGGTATCAGGTAGCATAATCTACTACCACTAGGATATACTTTTTACCTGTGGAACTTGGGGTCCACAGGGGCCTCACAATATCCATAGCTACCTTCTGAAATGGGTCCTCAATCACAGACAAACGCATCAAAGGAGCCCTGACCTTGTCTCCTGCCTTGCCTACCTTTTGGCACTGCTTACAGGTCCTGCAGTACCCTGTTACATCTATGGAAATCCCAGGCCAATATGCATAATGCTTCTCTTGGTATGCTTCATGTCCATATGACCTGCAAAGGCAATGTCATGGGCTATGGCTAGAAGTGCCAGACGGTAGGCTCTGGGCACTACCAACAGCTGCATTCTCTTACCCTCTAGCCCTCCCTCAAGGTCCCCTCTCTATACAGTAACCCTTTGTCCCAGTATACAGATTCCCCCTTCCCTTGAGAATCAGGTGCCTCACTAGCTACCTCCCCCAGGCCCTGTAATGTAGTGTCAGAGTTGAGCCCATCTCGATTCTTTGTAACCCATCCCAGCTCCCCCTTCCACAGGAAGTCTGGTGTTCTCTGACAGTGATGCCTCACCGTCAGCCTGGGTACTACTACTCACCTCTGCCCTTGCCGTTAGTCCAAGGGAACATCAGTACCCACAAGCAGCTTTGGCTCACCTTCACTCCCATTGCTACAGGGTAGCCCCTCTCTGAAATAACCACCACACCAATCCTGGCTTCAAGTCTGTAGTCTCTCTGTATCCCCCCAGGCTACCAGACCCACATGCTGGTCTCAAAGCCTAACTGTGTGTCACTGCTTGCACACAAGGTACTGCATTATCAAAAGCATTCCCTATCAGGACATCTGCAGGTATATCCTCAAACACCTACTTGTTGGCTTCCCTTTACAATCTCCCAGTCAAGGCGAACCCTAGCCAAAGGTATTTGGAATGGGGTCCCTTCTAAAGCTCTGATTGGAGTGGACTGCCTAAACAAGTAGGGCTCCTTTTTAACCATTGCAGGCTTCACAATTGTTAGGTCAGAGGTTGTGTCTCTGGTAGGATGGAATAGTGTTCATTCAACCCAAGGGCTGAGCAGGCATCAAACTTTAGTTGCCACATTAACACACAATACTCATGGCTGGTTTCCCAGTAACCCCCCCCCCCAAAAAAAAAAAAACTTTACCCGCTCCAACACCCAAAATTTAAAATAGTCTTCACAAAGTATGTTTAAATAATGCATTGGTTTCTCTTTTCCTAGAGATCTCATAGAGGTGTTCATAAATTCTCCGTCTCAAAGGTCTTTCCATTCTGCCAATATAAAATGCAAAACACAAGGAACAGGCATGGTATACCATCCCTTTAGAATGACAATTAAAATACCCCTTAGCCTTTAAAAGCCCAACGGGACCCACCAAATACAGTTGATCCACACTGGCTACATAGGGGCACTGGGGGCACCTACTACATTTGTGTGTGCCTATCTTTATTCTGGAAGTTAAATCAAATTTATGACTTTCGAAAATATTCTTAAAATTCCGTCCCCTTCTCAAACTAAACCTCAGTTTCCCAGAGAACACATCAAGACCATTAGGCATACTAGAAAAATGTCCCAGTAAGTCGATTATATTTTTCATGAGGTAGGTATCTTGGTGAAAATCCATCACAAAATAGGTGTCATTACAAGGGGGTGCCATCAGTGTTCCTCCCATCCATCTGTATGGTCATTGGCCCAATAGAACCAGAAACTACCCCCCCCCCCCATTGTCAAGGGACAGAATGGGCATATATCTCACTCCCCACTCTTGTGGAATCTGATCAGTCAGGGAGATAACAAGAGCTTCAGGGTAACCACGTCTAACAAAACGTTCACCTATATACTCTAGTTCAGATATCAATTCTTCCCTCAGTGTGGTCATGCGAGCCGCTCTGACCATCTGACTCTTGACAATGTTCCTTTTCTGGGAATAAGGATGTTCACTCAAAGTGAAGATAAGAATTAGAAAAATATTTTCTACGATACAAAGAGGAAACATATTTATTGTACCTTAAAACTTTCCTAATTTGCACATCCAAAAAGTGAACCACTTCTTCCGTCACACTGGATGTAAATTCTAACAAATTAGTGGCGTGGTTAATAAAATCTAAAAAGGGTTCAATAATCTCCTTGGGTCCCCTCCACACTAAAAATATCATCCAGGTAACGGAAATAACATGTAATATACTCGTAAAAAAGGGAGGTAAATAAAAAAAAAATGCTGCTCCCAATATAGAACTATTAGCAAAACTGGGAGAACAAGAGACCCCCATAGCTTACCCCCCATCTGTTTGTAATATGCTCCCTGGAAAAACAGAAAATTGTTCCTGAGGATTAGCTGCACATTCTTGAGAACTAACCGAAAGTCCAATGGGGAGAGAAAGTCAAAGCCCACAATGATCTCCTCAAACCAGGCTAATCCAGTGTCTTGGGGAATCACAGTGAACAAGTCCTTAATATCTATTGTAAGGAAGATATAGTCCACATTAAAATCCACTTCCTTAAACTTGTTCAAAAAGTCCCAGGAATCTATTAAAATGTGATGAAACAACCGGTAAAAGGGTTTCAATCTGTTATCTATGTATAAGGCCAAAGGCTGTGTCTTATTGCCAGAAGAGACACTAAGTCTCGGGGGGGGGGGGGGGGAGTTGATCATCTTTGTGAGTTTTGGGAATCCCAAAAATGCCAGGAATCACTGGCTTGGGTACCCACAAAAACTCATATAGCTGTCTATCAATGGCACCTTATAGCAGGCTGTCCTCCAGGATCAAATCCAAATTCCTGTAAGCCAGGTTAATCACTCCTAGATACTTCCTGGTATTTACCTTCCCCATGGAGTAACTAACATTTTACCAGTGTAAATTCCATTCGTGCAACAGGACAACCCGACCCCCCCCCCTTGCCCGACTTCATAATCCTAATTCTACTATCCCTGCTAATACCAAAAAGCAATTCCCTCTCTTCCTTAGATAAAATTTCCACAAACATAATGCTTCTTATTCTGGGTGTTAAAACATTTCCGAATGTCCCTCTCCACTAATGCCTCAAAGTTGGCAAGAACAGGGTGTGTAGGTGGGTGAAAAGTACTCCTTCTCCTTAATGGATTATTGTGTTGGGAAATACCACCAGCTCCAAAAAAAGACATTCAAGATTTCTCACAAAAAGTTTAGTGTCCAACACCATTTTGGCCACTGACCCAAATCTATTGGGAACAAAAGTAAAACCCTTTTGAAATAATTCAAAATGGGTAACAGAGGGTTCTATCTTACTGTAGTTAAAAATATAAAAATCACTGTAGGAATAAATAGATCAGTCAGCTGTTATATCACCTACATGACCCCCATTTAATACCTCCTGCCCCTATCCCTCTGATTCAGATAATGGTTCTGTCTGGTGGCTTGGGCATAGGTATAAGTAGGTTGAGTTTGGTTCTGTAAACTCGGGGACCTCCTCACCGGGTGCTGGCCTAAAGGGAACGCTCTCTGTTCTTCCTTTTCAGGGAAATTCCTAGTGTAATTCCCCTGTTCATTATCCAAATTATCTACTTCCTCAGATGAACCCTCCTGTAACCTATGCTCAGGACTGGGACGTTTACGTAAAAAAGCTGAATAAGCCTTCCCACTCTGGTAGTCCTTCTCATCCCTCTGCAATTTATTAATTTTCCTCTTTTTGTTTTTTTCTGTTATCTTATCCTAACAATAATATATAAAACTGCAAGACCACATTCATTAAATATTTCCACTAAATCATTAAAAAAATCAATTCCTTCAAATACATTGTTAGGGAATTTGGTAAGTCTCAATCCCTTTGGTACATATTTTTTCTCTAAGCACTGCTCCAAAAAACAATTGTCCAATGTCAATGACTTGTATTTAACCAGTTTGTCTTTTAAAGCGTAAATAGTACCTTGGTAGGTAAGCAGTTCCTGTTGGGGAGCCTGTATACCAGTGGAAACCCCACGCATCAGCCAGTCATTAAAATCAAAGTCAGCATTCGCAACGTCAGTGCCACGTATCATATTTCTCAAACCAGGAATGTTACCAGTCACTCATCTCCTGGCACTCCAGAATTGACTAAACGAGCATTTTCGTACTCTCAAACCAATAATCCATCCACACTAACACTTCCAGACACCTGAGAAGCCGGAAATCACGTAATTTCCCTTCAAACATCCTGTCCACATGGAAAAGAGTTCTCAATGGTATCAGAAATGCTATCCTCCTGTGAAAATAAGGCAATCAATTTGGTAAGCTCTCCCAAAAGAGAATGCTCGCTTCCCCTTTGAATCTACTTCCTCGACAACCAGATCTAGCCATATCCGCCAACACCAAGAAACAAAGAAGGTGGTAAGAAAATGAGTGTACAAAGCACATATAACAGAGAAAAAACACTCCGTCAGGAACACTGGTCACCAGGAAAGTCCAAAAATCCACAAACTACCAAGGTAAAAGACAAGTTCTTTAATGCTCCAATACACCACACAGATTTAGCGCTTTCATTCCACAAGGGAACTCCATCAGAATAATCCAGCACTAACTGATTAACAATTAAATAGTCAAACCACTTAACATAATACTCCACTGGTGAATACCTAATTGACTAACTTAAGGTACAACAGTGAATACAACAGTAAAAGAATGCAGCAGTGAAAAAATACAGCAGTGAAAATGTTGTTGTTATACTGTGGTCAAGCTGACTATATAAGAATGTACACATAAAAAATGCACACACAAAAAAAGATTCGATAACCATAGAAAATAGTAAACATCCCAAAACATAGCCTTATTTTAAGGATTTTCTAAGGCTGGTAGAATGAAATAGTGTTCATTCAAACCCAGAGGCTGAGCAGGCATCAAACTTTAGTTGCCACATTAACTCCCAGTACTTGAGGCTGGTTTCCCAGTCCCCCTCTCTCAAAACATTTTACCTGCTCCAACACCCAAAATTTAAAAGAATAGTCCTCACATAAAGTATATTTAACTAATGCATTGGTTTCTCTTTTCCTAGAGATCTCATAGAGGTGTTCATAAATTCTCTGTCTCAAAGTTCTTTCCATTTTACCAATATAAAATGCAAAACACAAGAACAATAGGCAAGGTATACCACCCCTTTAGAATGACAATTAAAATACCCCTTAGCTTTTAACAGCCCAACGGGACCCACCAAATACAGCTGGACCATATTGGCTACATAGGGGCATTGGGGATACTGGGACCCACCAAATACAGTTGATCCATATTGGCTACATAGGGGCATTGGGGGCACCTTCCACATTTGTGTGTGCCTATCTTTACTCTGGAAGCTGAATCAGCATTACAACTTTCAAAAATATTCTTAAAATTCCATCCTCTTCTCAAACTAAACCTCAGTTTCCCAGAAAATGTCCCAATAAGTCTGTCGAGAATATGGAACTCATCCTCTGGAACAATTTTCTGTTTTTCCAGGGAGCATATTACAGATAGGGGGTAGCTATGGGGGCCTCCTGTGCCCCCATTTTTGCTAATATAGTTCTACTATATTGGGAGCGGCATTTTTTTATTTACCTCCCCCTTTTACGAGCATATTAGATGTTATTTCCTTTACCTGGATAATATTTTTATATTGTATGGAGGGGACCCAAGGAGATTATTTAACCCTTTTTAGAATTTATTAACCACACTACTAATTTTTTAGAATTTACATACAGTGTGATGGAAGAAGTGGTTCACTTTTTGGATGTGCAAATTGGGAAAGATTTAAGGTACAATAAATACGTTTCCTCTTTGCATCGTAAAAAATATTTTTCTAATTTTTATCTTCACTTTAAGAGTTAACATCCTCATTCCCAGAAAAGGAATATTGTCAAGGGTCAGATGGTCAGAGCGGCTCGCATGACCACACAGAGAAGAACCGATATCTGAACTAGAGCATATAGGTGAACTTTGTTAGACGTGTTACTCTGAAGCTCTGGTTATCTTCCTGACAGATCAGATTTTACAAGAGTGGGGAGTGAGATATATGCCCATTCTGTCCCTTGAGAATGGGGGGGGGGGGGTTAGTTTCTGGTTCTACAGATAGGAGGGACACTGATGCACCTCCTTGTAATGACCAGTATTTTGTGATATATTTTTCAGAGGTATCTTGGTGAAAATCCAACACAAACGTATTGGGACATTTTTGCTAGTATGCCTAATAGTCTTGATGTGTTCTCTGGGAAATTGAGGTTTAGTATGAGAAGGGGATGGAATTTTAAGAATATTTTTGAAAGTCGTAAAGTTGAATCAACTTCCAGAGTAAAGATAGGCACATACAACTGCAGAAGGTGCCCCCAATGCCCCTATGTAGCCAATGGGGAATCTCCTGTATTTGGTGGGTCCTATTAGGCTAAGGGATATTTTAATTGGCATTCTAAAGGGGTGGTATACCTTGCCTATTGTTCCTTGTGTTTCGCATTTTATATTGGCAAAACGGAAAGAACTTTGAGACAGAGAATTTATGAACATCTCTAGGAGATCGCTAGGAAAAGAGAAACCAATGCATTATTTAAACATACTTTGTTATGTGAGGATTATTCTTTTAAATTTTGGGTGTTGGAGCAGGTAAAATGTTTTTGGGGGGGAACCAGCCTCGAGTATTGTGAGTTAATGTGGCAACTAAAGTTTGATGCCTGCTCAGCCCCTGGGTTGAATGAACACTATTCCACCCTACCAACCTTAAAGAAAAAGAGCCTTAAAATAAGGCTATGTTATAGGATGTTTTCATTTTCTATGGTTATGAAGCTTTTTTGTGTGTGCATTTTTTATCTGTACATTCTTATACAGTCAGCTTGACCACAGTATAACATTTTCACTGCTGCATTCTTCGTTGTTGTATTCACGGTTGTACTTTAAGTTATTCAATTAGGTACTGACCAATGGAGTTTTGTTATGTTAACTGGTTTGACTATTTGTTAATCAATTAGTGCTGGGTTATTCTGATGAAGTTCCCTTGTGGAATGAAAGCGCTAAAGCTGTGTGGTGCATTGGAACATTAAAGAACTTGTTTTTTACCTTGGTAGTTCGTGGATTTTTGGACTTTCCTGGTGACCAGTGTGCCTGTTTTTTCTCAGTACAAACACATTCCTTAGTGACCACTGTTTACAGGCTTACAGGAGTTCAATATCCACACCACTGAATCCTAATATGTGGATATCCAACCACAGCCAACCAATTAATATGGTACACCCCAGCACTGGCCCAGTAATCAAGAAGCCTCAATCCTCCTCAATGGCAGCAGTGGGGGACGTACACACTAGGAGGATGAGAAGTACACACACAGTAAAGTGCAATTTCCCTTATGAGCACACATAGACCCCACAGTCAGTCTGGGGCTGGTTTATCCCTCTTTCTCCAGGTCCCAACAAGACTCCCAACTGGCACAGCTATACAGTTGAGATCTCAGCTGACTAGTCAAAACCTCCAGCACCCTCTCTGTCCTGCTTCGTGTCCCTGCCCAAGTAACTGACACACACAGAGATATGATTTACACACACACAAGGCCGGCACAGGTTTACTTGCTATGCCCCTTTTGCCCAGGACTACAAGGTAGGCATTACTGCTACCAGCCAACTATATCAGGTACTTTAAGGCCCTTAACAAAGGGTGTCCAATCTTACTGTGTAAAGTTACTATCAATACAAATGGTAGTTTGACCCAGAGAAAGGCTATGGAGGAGTGGCCCACACAGTGTCACCAAATAAATATGCAAGTACTCTCAGGGCATAAATATGCCCCTACACAGATCAGCCACAAATAAAGGTTTAAATATATTTAATAATAAATAAAAGAACAAGAAAATACTTAATAAATCAATCAGAGTTATACCATAGGTTCACAGATTCATAAGTGTGTACTAGGCTAATGGCCCTGAAGCCTTTACAAGCCTAGCCCATAGAAGTGCCCCGGCATCGTGCTACCCATTAGTTCCCAGTGCCTCTATCAAGTAGAGCCACTGGAGTGATCCCCGGGGTGAACTTTCTATTACCCATCCACTCATCAACATTTCTCTTAAACAGGAACAGCGAGGTACTCTGCTTGACATGTATGGGAAGTCTATTCCATAGCACGAGTAGTCTCTGGGTTATGAACCTGTCCCTCCAGCATGTTCTGTTGATTGTGATAATGAGGTTCTGGAGTGTGTAGTGTGGAGGGACTGGGATTTCTTTAGATGTAGCATTTCTAACCGAGCTGGGTCAGACATGGCTTTGTAAGTCAAGCAAAGATCACCTCTAAGTAGGCGATATGAGACAGAGAATAGCTGGAGTCTTTTGAGTCTGTCCATGTAGGACATGTGTTTAATGTCTAGGATCCTCTTCGTGAGGTACTTCTGTGGCCTCTCCAGCTGTTGCAGGTGTCTAGTGAGGTACATGCCAAATGGGGCATTATACTCAATGATTGGTCTAATGAGGGAAGAGTAGAGAGAGAGAGACAATGACCTCTTTCTTCCTGGACGCAAAACACTTGGTAATGAGATGTGCCACATAGAAAGACTTTCTGACCACAATGGCAATGTGGTGGTCGATGGGGAGGTTGCTGTCAACCTGCATCCCCAGATCTTTTATAATGCCTTCGGTGTTCAGTGGGCTCCCATCGATGTGGTAATTAGTGGGAACTGAGTTTTTATCAAAGGGGATGACGACACATTTTTTGGCATTAAGCTTAAGGCCATGGTTTCAACACCAGTCATTGGTCTCAATGAGGCCTTTTGTAGGATGCCTGCATCACCTGGTGAGTTAATAATGGCTCCCAGCTTGCAGTCGTCTGCGAACTTGGTCAGCCAGAGTCCCTTTGTGTTGGCCTGTACTTCTGAGAAGTAGATGCCGAACAGGAGAGGACCCAGGACTGATCCCTGTATGACTCTACTCATGACTGGTCGGCAGTCTGACTTGGAGTCTACTACATTCACACTGTGTGTTCTATCTGAGATCCAATTTGCAACCCAGCTAGTGATGTAGGGGGTTGAGATGCCTAGTTTGGTGGGTTTATCAATAATTCCAGAGTGAGGAATGGTATCAAAGGCCTTGGCCGGATCGAGGTAGGCTGTATGCACTGTCTTACCTTCATCCACAGCCCTGGTGACCGACTCAAAGAAGTCAACCAGATTGAGCAGGCATGACCTCCCTTTCACAAAGCCAAATTGCATGGTGTCTAGAGTTTGTAGATTTCCTATATCTTTGTTAATCAGGTCCATGATGATGACCTCCATAGCTTCACATATCAGACTCATCAGGCTAATGGGGAGATAATTCCCAGGGTCAGTAGCTGCTCCCCTTTTACGGTGAGGGATGACTGCAGCAGCGCACCATTCGGTAGGGAAAAAGCCTGAGGTGAGGCTGTGACTGAACAGGGCACACAGCTGTTGTGCCAGGTCGCTTTGTAGTTCATGTAGAACACAGCCAGGTATATTATTGGGTTCCATGGAAGCTGTACTCTTGGCCTTGGACAATGCAGTTTTAACCTGTGCTGCAGTAATGCTGGGTGCCTGGTATTCTTCTGGTATTGTGATTGGTCCTTTGGGGGGGGAGGTAAAGTTGGCACCGAATCTGTCGACCAGTATGCTGGCAATATCTGTTGGCTCAGTATAGGAGGTACCATTGTGCAGTAACTCGGATCAAATCTGGTATTGCTGTGGGGGTTCTTGATATAACCACCATGGAAGGTTTTGTGATTGTTTTTAGTGTCTGCTGCAATTCTGCCATCATAGCTGGCTTTAGAGGATTTGATGAGGGATCTGAACTTTTTGTTGAGACTAATCAGAGTTCAAAATCAAAGGAAATATTTAAAGCAACATTGCAAGACAGTCTCAAAGAATACAGAAAACATTAAGCTGTACTTCACTATATTCCTGTCTGAATCAAAGAGAAATTACTGTACCCTAGTTAACTTGCTTCCAGAGCAAGACAAGTGTGGTGAATGGATCTTGTAGCTGATGTTGTTGGGTCCAAGTCAGAATACAGAATACCATGTCTCTCTCCGAGAGTTTTTAAATTTATATCTTAAATGTTACTGCTGGGTTAGCTTGCAGGATGACATCACTTCTTGTCATCTGACTTTAGTTCCCAAGCTAAACCCCCATTGCTAGAAATTGACAGTCTTTAGCATCTACCTATGAAAAACACAGCCCTTCAATCTTTGCAGCTACTGGAAGACATAAAACAATAAAACACTTTCAAGACAACACAGAAGGTTCCCTAGTTTTAGACATCCTGTTTCCCTGCTGCACTGAAACCATCTTTGATGGTGCAGTTATGAAATAACTTAATTTCAGCTATTTTTCTGAAGTTTTGCAAGTTAAACTTCTAGGTTTCAGTTTCCACTGTTAAAATACATACATTTACAGTTACAACAGTGTATACACATTTCTGTTCTTTTCCAGTAGGGTACACTGTGGATATATCTTTAAGCTCAGTACTTTACAAACCCTTTCAACAAACACTTCTGTACAAGTCTGACATACAGACAACACACAGTTCTAATGCATTTGTAACACACGTAATAGGAGTCGTACTGATATTCACGAATGACATATGATTATTTCCAAAATTCCAGCTAGCTGTGCTGGCAGTACCTCCTTTTGTCACAGGAAGAATATATTCCTACCTTCCACCAATACTTTTACTGAACACCAAGATATGTGCTCATATATTATCAATTTTAGTTTGTACTCAACACTAAATAGGATCACTTCACTATTGTAGCAATGATAACAAATCATGTTATTGGAATAACTATCTACCTTTATAAACAAATTATTTATGTGTATGTATATATATATATATATATATATATATATATATATATATATATATAAAAACACACACACACACACACACACACACACACACACACACACACACACACACACACACACATGGACAATTTCGAAGATTGCAAATTCACCTACAGCATATCTTATGTCTGGCAGTTAGCACACAGGAGTGACTCTCTTGAGACATTAAACTTACTCCTGTAGTCCAGCACAAATAGTTGTATTTGGGCTGCTCCTGAAAGCAGACACCTGCCCAGCAGGTTTACCTGGTTAATAAAATAGAAAAATAAAATAACTGTTTCCCTAGAGCACGCACACTTAGTACAGATCCTTCAGTTGCTGAATACCTCTACAACAAACATTTTGAGTGACAGGTACAGCAAAGAATTAAGGCTATGAGCCATTAGTGAGCTGCTTTCTGGAGACCAGGGTTTCATTCTTTCAGCCTGCATTTGCCACTGTGCGACTAAACAGGTCACTTAACCAGACAGTGTTCTAGGGCAACTGGGAGACTGAGCTAGGCCTCTTAATGGTCTCTTGGATCCCAAGTCTAGCAACTACCTACATAGAAAGTGAAACGCATGGCAAAAAATACACAAGGACACAAGAAGGGCCTGCAGGCTTTTCAGAAAAGGCACCCCAATTGAGAAATGAACCCTAGAAACAAACCTACTCATCATTTTATTAACCACAAAAATATGCGTTACTGAACTATAGGTAATGGGGTGTGCGCATCAGGCCTTCACTGATTTGCTACTACAACTTCATGTCATTCTGACAGCATTCACACACCATCAACAACAGTTTATTTTCAACATAGCTCATAGAATATGCCAAATGTGGGATCAGATTCAGGAGTTGTGCCACTGATCTTATTTGGAAGGCCCACCACAGTGTGCTGGGATTAAAAAAAAAAAAACAAGAGAGAGAGAGAGAGAGAGATAAAAGACCCACCTGGATGAAGGCCCTTGTATACTCTAGACTAGGTGCAGAGCTGTACAGTGTATAAGCCAAATCAGAACACACAAAGTAAATTTGTGGCAGGTGTATAGGCAACAGAAATGATGTATGCTGTGCTTAAGGAAATGCCGATCACTGATGAGACTTCCACTTCCAACATTTTTGTAAGTCTTGCCTATCATCTGGAAAACCTGAAGTACCTTGTACACATCCTTTAACATGCATGCATGCATACATACTTGCATCAGTACAAGTAAAATACAATACATTCATAACTACACTTTCTCATAACTACACTTTCTCATGAAGACACTATCTCCATTGTGAACATTAACTTCTGTCCATGCTTCTCCAATTATGCTCTCCCCATAGAAGTCACAGTCTGCTCCCACAGCTGCCCCATATAGATGCATCTATCACAGACAAACCCTCACAAGCACCCAAACTGCATAAGGATTACAAGTGACCTATCTGGTGTGGCCCATATAATTGGTAATCAGAGTGATGCTCTTGGTGCAGCCCAATAAGCCTACATTTCTGCTGTTAAAGTGAGATGAACATGCTAATTTATACACATCATGCTCTTCGACCCAACCAAACCAAAGTAGGCATGTCCAATCACTGTTCAACTACAGCAGACTAAAGCCTCATAAATGTAACAGTGAGAATTCAAGCTGCGAATTTCCCCCCAGCCAAACTTTCGACCTACTGTTAATAGTGAGTAGTCACCAACAAAGCCCAACTCAGTCCAACTTTGTCACTAGTTTAGACAGCAACCTTGCTGCTGTAACAAAAGGTTGTATTACTCAAGTTGGTCAGCAGGTACATGTACACAATTTGTCAAGAACAGATGCAAGTTAGGGTGGTGGATAACTACACCTTTACTAGGTAAGCAGGATAATTACACTACCTCTACGGCACAGAGGTTTTGGCCACGGCCATGTACCAAACTGGGTTTTAATAACGGCCTGAGTATTGTGCCAGCAATAGATATGAGTGACCAGATGATAAAAGCTCACTAATCAAAAGGGGAGAAACTGATGCAAGTCCTGGTGTAGGAGTATGATCTGGGGTTAGGGGGTTTGTACCAGACATGTACACTGTGCATAAAAGGCAAGGCTCCAGGCTACTACCACAAGCAGAGAAAAACATCATACTCTAGCACAGTTGGGAGATGTGCTCTTTATTAATGCTACTGCTGCTTTTGCAAAGAAAAAAAAAAAAAAAAAGACACTGCTGGATTACTGCCCTAACCCTGGCAGTCATCCCTCCTTCTGACTCCTTCAGGCACTAGCAGGCGGGAGGGTGGAATGACTGGGCAGGGAGAGGAGCCTGACAGTCTCATGAAGAACAGTAAGGAGGTAAAAAAAAAATTGAGAGCAACATAACCTCTTATCCACAACATCTAAATATTAACAATGCAAGTGAGAAAACCTTGCAGGATGAAAGGCATGCATAGCTGGTGCAGAGAGCAGAACAGCACTGCAGTTCAGGAAAAAGTATGGGCACATCTTCTGCACCAGGGCACCAAAGAAGCCAAGAGTAGTAACATTCGGGGGGGCATTTCATGGTCTTCAAAAAAGTTTTCTGCCTGCCTGTTTTAATAGAGGAGGATATCTACCAGACTCATCAATTATCCTTTCTGAAAGGCAACAGAAACAGTCAAGGAAGCAGTCCCAGCAACATAATAAATGTACAGCTTGTAGACTTTAAACTTGCTCAGCAGTGCTACCTGAGCTGCGGAGTTTGGAAAAATATATGCAGGTAGATTAATCATTTAGTTCACAGTAATCTCTAAAGTCTGCTGTTGGCGAAATAGAGAAGGAGTGTAATGACCTCACCCACAGTAAAAAGTTAAGCAGTTTACAACAAAAAGCTAACAGCTCAATAAAATTTATAAGCAAAAGTTAAACAGCAACTAACAAAGGCACCTTCCAGGATTGTAAAAGCAAATTATGCTGGTTCAAAAGGAAGCAGATGGTGTTCAAAAGCAAATGAATATAGAAGGGGACACTGCGGTACAAATGAATATTTCTCACTAAGCAAGAGGCAGATGTGGTGAAAACGAGTGGTTCTAAGTGTGTCTATAGCTACTCAATAAAGTGACACACTACAGACCACACTATACAGACTAAACTTCATTGCCACAGCAAGATTCAGACTTTAGTGCCAGAGTTTCTATTATGTAGTTCAAACTGTTGTGCAGCAGGGGATCAATGATCAGCCTTCAATGCATTTTAAATAGAGAGAAATGGTCTGTGCATCACTTCTTCCATTTATCAGTTCCTGACTGCAGAATGTAAGCCACCGATAACGTTTTACACACACCAAACTAGACTACCCGCCAAAGGCTCCTATAAGATATCCTTGATGCTGGAGCTACTTTGTTGGTAAAACTACAACTCAGTACTCAATGGCTGGCAAGCCAATCACAGCAAGCAGTCACTTGCCCGGGGTAGGTCAGCCCGGACTCAGGTTTCAGTGGGGGAGGGGGCAGTTAGGATCAGGAGGGTATAGGTGGGCTGGGCTGTCCTGGGGAAAGATTGAAAAGGCCGAGAACAAAGCAAATCAGTCTTTTTGATCTCTACCTTGGCAGCTTGTTTGGTCTTTGATCAACTGATCTTTGGCTTCCCAGTGTTTGAACAGCGTAGGTGTTCTTTATGAACAAGGTAGGGGGCCTTTTTGACTTTGTTTGGGACTCTGAGTTTGAATGTCAGATATCTGGGAAAAGGTTAGTTGCTTGTGTTGAAGTTTAAGGATATTGTGCTTAAGGGCATGTAGGCAGTTTTTTTTTTAGGATAAGTTGGTGCAATTTAAATTAATGTGTTCAAATTGGGTTTTTAATTTGGAAGGTTTACATTTTAGATTACAAGCAGTCTAGTAATTAAGATTGTACTTGCAAGGTATCAGGTAAAACTTAAATGACAGAAAAGGATTTAATTAGCTCATTAAGCAGGTTTTACTATTGACTTAATTTAAGTGGAGAAACAACTACGGCACAAAGGCCTAGGGAGGCCTGGGGTTAGAGATGAGCTGCAAAGTACTTAAGCTATTAAACTAGATTTGTTTTTCTTAAACATTTTATGATGAGATTACAGTAACCAACAGTCAATTAATACTATTATTATTATTATTATCATTATTAATAATAGTAATAACAATAGTTCAGAGTAATGGTGAGTGTGGAAGAGAGGTGAAGAAGAGAGTACAGGCAGGATGGAGTGGGTGGGAGAAGAGTGTCAGGAGTGATTTGTGACAGACTAGTACCTTTAAGAGTGAAAGGGAAGGTCTACAAGAGGGTAGTGAGACCAGCTATGTTATATGGGTTGGAGACGGTGGCACTGACAAAAAGGCAGGAGTCAGAGCTGGACGTGGCAGAGTTAAAGATGTCAAGATTTGCACTGGGTGTGACGAGGGTGGACAGGATTAGGAGAGGGTCAGCCCAGGTTGGAAGGTTTGGAGACAAATCCTGAGAGGCAAGATTACGTTGGTTTGGACATGTGCTGAGGATGGATGCAGTGTATATTGGGAAAAGATGCTAAGGATGAAGCTGCCAGGTAACAGGAAGAGGAAGGCCTAAGATAAGGTTTATGGATGTGGTGAGAGAGGACATGCAGGTGGTTGGTGTGACGGAGCAAAATGCAGAGGACAGGAAGAAATGGAAACAGATGATCCACTGTGGCGACCCCTAACGCGAGCAGCTGAAAGAAGAATAAAATCATGGTAGGTCTAGTTGAGGCCTACAACTAATGTCGTGGCTGGAGCCTGTGAGGAATCACATAAGGCTAAGGAATTGGGGGCTTGGGCCTGTGAGGAATCACATAAGGCTAAGGAATTGGGGGCTGTGAGGAATCACATGGCAAGTCTAGTAAGTTGGGGCCTGTGTGGATACACAAGGGGTATGATACTGCAAGGCCTGGTCACATGTCAGGGCCTGTGAGCTGAGGCCTGCGGGGAGCCACAAGGCAAGGCCTGTGAGCAGAGGCCTTGGGACAAATCCAGAAATAATCAGGGATAATCAGGTGCATTTTTCAGATATTAATATTATTAACTCGAGACATGGACAACATAAGAGAACACAAATGAATATATATTTTCTAAAAATAAGAAGTTTAACTCCCAATTATTTGTTACGTGTAATTCATCAAGTTTAGCTGGGGTTTAAGAGATGAAATTTCAGTCAAAAATCAGGGAAATTCCAGTAAATAAGGGACATTTGCATTGTATGCTCTGAGTAGTCTCTGTGAACCAAGGCTTGGGGGTAGTCACATGGCAAGGCCTGTTGGCTGAAGCCTGTGAGCAGTCACACAGCATGGCCCATGAGCGATGGCCTGGGGGTACTCACGCAGTAGGACTTATGAGCAGGGGCTGTGGGTAGGCACATGGCTAGGTCTCTGACCAGGGGCCTGTTGGTAGTCACATGGAAAGGCCAGTTTGCTATGGTCTGTGGTTAGTCACACAGTAGGACCTATGAGTCAAGGCTTGTGGGTGGCTATGTGGTAAGGCATATCTGAGGGTTGTGGGTATAAATAAATAAATAAGAATATAAAAAAACAAACACTCACAGGCTTGCTTAATGGTTAATTTTCTTTTGTTTCATTGATTAGATGGATCAGCAAATGCAAGCACAAATGCAGGCCATGTTAAGCCTTAAAGAGATTGGTGGGAGGATCTATTCAGTCAGACAATGGGGTCAGGGCAGGTGCCTCAAGTAGTTAATGTTCAACCTGCAAGCAATCTGCCCCTTGACCCTCAAAAGCAGGACCCAGCACGGGGTTTCAAATTTTAAAAGGAAACCGCAAGAAAGAGAATGGAAATGACGGGAAGGGTGACAAAGCTTGGAAACATAAGTATAAGAAGAAACATTGCAAGAAGTGCAAGAGGGATAACAAGGAAGGAAGGGAAGAATAAGTTTATTGGTCATGAAATGTTTTTGCAGTGGTTACAAAGTCAAGGATATTTTCAGGATGACGAGGTAACGGAATATGAATCTCCGTCCAGTTAAGGTTATGATGAAAGTCAAGTGAGTTCATAGTGTCAAAGTGCTACAGAGAGCACTTACGGGCATGAAGTCAAGCAGGCATCTAAGGACCTGGGGCTAGCCACGACAGTGGGGAGCTCAGTAGCAGGCAAAAAGTCGCCTTGACTTAATAACTAAATTTTAGACCAAATTGGGGCCTTATCAGCACAACTCAAAGGAAATGGGGACGATCAAAAATTAGATCCACAGGGTGCGAATGGTCAGAAGTGGAGAAAGGTGATACAAATCAGGAAAAATACCGTGGTGAAGTTACATTAGACTTGCCTCTTGGATTCATTTGAGTGAGAAAGTTAAGCAGCGAATTGCAAATGGGGATTATGCGGACATATTTTAGGTGTTGAATAGAGAGGATGATTAAAAGGATAAGGATGGCAGGATTGAACATCCAGTAGCCAAAAAAAAAGGAAAGTAGCTGTACGAATGTAGGAAAACTGGGTGATCGGCTGATCTATTTGGCAATCATACCCAGACAGGGTCATGGATATTTGGGTTTCCTATGCTGGCTGGATACTAGTGGAGACGCTGTGACAACAGGGTGAGACTTTCCGATTAATCAAAGTGGGTACAATTTAATAAGTTTGGGTTGTCCAGTTATCTGGGGACATCAGATTGTCAGTGGACTAAAATGGATGGGCGAGATAGGAAGTGTTATTACAATTTTGGTCATTGTTGGAATCGGTTTCAGTGTAAATTTTGGCATCAATGCATGGCATGTGGTAAGATAAACCACCCAGCCAAGGTATGTTTTCATCTCTCAGATCCCCATAACAAACACCTCTAGAGGCCATCCCCCTTCAAAAGGTACACTGGACCCTCTTCAGACACCAGTAAAAGGAGACATTTTAAAGGAATGGCTCAAAATGTATCCAGATAGAGAGGCAGCGGCATTGCACCAAGAGGGGTTCACCACGGGCTTTAGGATACCGGTAAAAGGTAGGAAGCAAGGGAGTACTGCTAAGAACTTGAAGTCTGCAAAAGAACATCCAAATATATAGTTAGGGCAAAGCTCAATACAGAATTAGAAGCGGGCCGATTGGTAGGCCCGTTTCCTTGTCCACCCAGTAGAGCATTTAGGAGTTTCACCTATAGCTAGCCAAAAGGAAGCCAGGTGAATTTCATCTCATTCATTACCTGTCTTATCCAGAAGGGAAATCTGTGAATGATTACATAAATGGTGAAGGGACTTCTGTGCACTATGCGTTATTCGAGCAAGCTGCTAAGTAGGTCAAAGAGAAAGGGGGGGTCCTTATGGCAAAGCGGACATAGAATCTGCTTTTAGACTTTTATCCATAGCTTCTAAAGACCAGGGAAGGTTAGGCTTAGTTTTGAAAGGTCAGTATTACCTGGACAAATGCATGCCTATGGGCTGTTCGATTGCCTGTGCCATATTCGAGACGTTTAGTACCTTTTTACATTGGTTGGTGGCACAGAGACTAGGGAAGAACAGTATCGTTCACTACTTAGAGGATTTCTTATTCGTGAGGAAGAAAGACACGGGGGAATGTCAGCAAACATTAGATATGTTTAAACAGTTTTGCAAGGAGTTAGGGATGCCATTAGCAATGGATGAAACAAAGGGCCCGACAGATTGTCATTGCTAGGCATAGAGACTGATAGCTTGAATGGTCAGTGTACGCTTCCTATTGACAAGGTACAAAAGTTACATTTAGTTTCAAGTCAAGTGTTGAGTCAGAGAAAGGTAACTCTCAAACAGCTGCAAGAATTAGTAGGGTTGATGAACTGTGCATGCAGAGTGATCCCTGTGGGGCTTTCATTTATGAGACACATGGCTGCCAAGTGGTCCAGGTGCACAAAGCCTTGCCACTGGATTAGGATTTCACAGGGAATGAAGGAGGACTTAGGGGTGTGGTTGAGTTTTTTTAACAGATTACAATGGGGTAGCAATTTGGCAGGAGAGACAACCAACCTCCGCTTCAGTTGTTTACAGATGCAGTGGGGGGGTTGATTTTGGGGGTTATTTTCAAGGACAGTGGAGCAATGCAGCATGGGTGAGCCAAGTGAAAAGCAGGTTAAGCATTTCAATCGCAGATATGACATTTTTTCCAGTAGTGATGGCTTTGGAAATATGGGGTGAACAGATGAGAGTGGTTTGGCTTCGCTCTGATAATAGCATAGTACATATAGTGAACAATCAACTGGAGGGTAGGGGAGTGTTAGGCAGGATGATGAGATATTTTACTTTTAAGTGCTTAATGTTAAATGTCACAGTTAAGACATAACACATACCAGGCATTGATAACTCATTAGCAGATTCCCATTCTCATTTGCAGTGGCCCCACTTCCAGTTGCTGGCTCCAAATGCTAAACCTACTCCGGTTCAAGTGCCAAATCAATTATGGGTTTTATGGGCAGAGGAGAATGGTGGCGAATGTGTAATGCCATCAGTGGAAGGACAAGGGTAAGTATTATAAATGCATACAGCAATTTTTGCAGACTAGATTATCCAGAGGCTGGGAACCATTATGGCCAATTCCACCTTACCAAATCAGGGTTTAGATTTTGGTAATGAAAGAAAGAGGATGGGGTTTGGGGGGGGGGGGGTATCAGCTTGGAACTGATTTCATCAGACTTATGGTTTAAGGGATTTAGCTAATTCAGTTCAAGTATGGTCAATGTTTAAAGGCTGGGTGAGGCAAACACCCAAGATGCTAGACAAGAGGCATCCCATAGGACCAGCAATATTATGCAAGCTATGGCTTGCCATTTCAGATTTTTTCTTCTTCATACGAGGTAGCATTATTTAGGGCTGCCTTTTTGATGGCCTTGTGTGGGGCATTAAATCATTCAACCAAACAAGAAGAAAGGCCAACAGTCTTGCCCTTAACACATGTACACGTGCTTGGGGAGGACATTTGGGTTTATGTGGCTAAATCTAAATTGGATCAAGAAGGGAAAGGTCAGTTGTTAAGAGTGGTTACCCCAAAGAGTTTGAAATGGAACTTGACTAAAGTAGTGCTGGAGTACTACAGCTATAGGGGTAGGTTGGATGGTCTTTTCAGATAGGTGCAGCCTCATATGTACATGCAAAGAAGGCTTCACAGGCTGACATTAAGAGGCTAAGTAGGTGCAACTCCAATGCTTATAAAAACTATGTAAGGTGTAAATGACCAACTTTTGCTTTTCATGTTTCAGCCAACATATCAGAACTGGGCCAAGGGGGCAGGTTGGTCTCATCCTTCAGAAGAAGAAATAGAATTTCTTATGAGGCAGTCTGGTTTGGGGTATCAGGAATGCAGTGGCATCAACTTAGGGGAGTATTACAAAAAGCAGCAAGAAGTGGGAAACCTCCTACAGCCATTGTGTTGCATTTAGGGGGTAATGATATCTGTCAGCATTCAACAAAAGAACTGATTGATTTGATGGTAAACCGGCACACTGCATGCATGAATTCTGGCCAGAAGCTATTATCTGTTGGTCAGAAGTGGTAGAGAGAAGAAGGTGTGTGTGTGTGTGTGGGGGGGGGGGGGGGGATTGGTCCATTAAAGCTGTGGAAAGAATGAGACTGAGAATTAATAATGCCATAGACAAGTTGTTATGGAATATTAATGAGCTGTACTGCCCTCACCCAGGCATTCATGTCTGATAGCCAGACAGGTATGATAGGGACAGGGTTAATTTAACCTGAAGAGGGTTTGCAGTTTTTTTTAAGTACTGAATTGTGAGCAGATTTAGCACCAAAGGGCCTACACTGAGTAGTATGAGATGTGCTTGGCAGAAGGGAGGAATATCCCTCCCTTTGGTAGCAGAAAGCAGGAAAGGTAAGGGAGGCCAAGGTAAGTGAGAGGAGGGGTCTCAGGACTCTCTTAGCTGGACCTTCCACAGACCAGACAGCCCCAAGGGATTGTGGTCAGGGGGCTTATCAGCCTGTTGATGGCTCCTTGGTAGATTGTAAGGTGGCACAGAGGAACTGTGAAGAATTGTGAAACTTGATAAAGATGTGAGGACAGTAACGCAAAGGATTTACAATGTTTGATCTGCTCTTTATGAGTGTGGCTCAATGGCAATGATACAGAATTAAGAAAAAGTATGCGCAATGTGTTGAACTGTTTCTATAAGTGGCACATGAGTTGACATTCCATATGCATCAATGGTTAAAGTAAGATATTTGTCAACGCATGGCTAATAGCTTGCTATTTTCAGTAAAGACAGGTAGAGCTGTACCAATCTCGAACAAAATCAGCAAAGTAGAAACCTGTGGTGTCAAGAGCTCCATGAGCTAAAATAAGTAATCACAGTTAGTTTGACCAGTGACTTCCTCCTGTGCACATGATAATATAATCCATAATGGCATGGAATGCTGGGATATGGTTCTACCACAAGACAGCTTAAAGCGGCATGCTGACGCTTGAGCAACAAGTTGGGCTTGGATTTCATCTTCCACAAGTCTACAGGTAAAAGTTAACTAGTGGAGGAAGGGAGTGCAGAAGCCTGAAGATAAAACTTCAACCCGCAAAAGTTAGACGGATGTTAATGCTTCATCAAAACGAAAAAAAGTCAGATCCAAATTTCACAATCATTGCAGACAAACTGTTCTTAGCACTTCTTTTATGCAACATTTCTTACAAGAGTCGCACAAATAACTAGTCTCTTGAAAAGTATCTACATCTCAGACTTGCAACTGAAGTTCGGCAATGATGTGTGGGGATACAATTTCCACAGTGCCTTATGATATCACTTCAAATCATTACAGGTGCTCAACTCCACCTGACAAAGGACAATAAGGTTCCTTAGTCTTCAGGAGTATGTGACATCACTGATAAGCCTTGATGACGTTAAGTTTCCCAGGGTCCACTATCCCATTACAATGTAGCCACCTAACTATTGTAGATAAGTGAGTACCCCCCCCCCCCGGCACGTTTTTTTTTTCACTCCTTCTGTGTCAATGTTCCTGTCGATGGCCATCATTCCATCAATGCAGAAAACACTCCCATATGACAATCCCAAAATAAACTTGGGGAAAAGGATAACTTCTTAAAAGCTTTAGCACATATTTAACAAGATATGTCAGTGAATATTATTTTGTACATATGTTAACCTGGACATAAGTGCCCCTTTTCAGAGACAGCCTAGGAACACTAAGTCACACAGTAGGCAGACAGAGGTAGAAGGAAAATTAAATCCTGTACAATAAGCTCATTAAGATCAGAGCCTAAGCCTTCTACACTGCCACTTATTTTCTTTGAGAGGCCTTCTACAGTGTACAACAATGAAAAATTAATTTCTCTGCACTCTCTACTAGGAATACTTCTTTCACCTTGCAGCTCCTACAAGCTGCCTGGATGCAATTGCACTAAATGATTATTGCACCCGATTTTGAGACTGTATTCAGCTCCATATTCACCAGGACTTTGTCACATTAATGTTAACAATTCAGTCCTAATGTGTGTTGTACCAAAGAAATCCAAACCTTCCAAGTGTGCCTGCAGTTGTCAAATCACTATCCAGGACCCACACAAGCATTACCACTACTGCCTGAGGGGAAAAAAAAGGGATAAAGAGGGCCTGAAGTTAGGCCTCTAACCGGTCCACTGAAACGAGGTAGATTAATTTTCAAGTGAGGAAGTGCGATGCAGGGGTGTGAGCCTACCCAAGAGGACATCACATACCGACAACAGCTTCTGTGCTGAAGTGCACCTGTGTACTGCACGCCTAATGAAGTAGGCAGTGCACCTGATAGCCAATGGGGGAGGCCTGACAGTAAAATAAAAAAATCCTCCGACTTCCCACTAGATGAAGGATTTGATTATCACCTTTCACCTCCCTTGCCCTTGGACTGTTAATGACTGTCTAAACCGTAAAAGTATCTAAACCAGTGCAAAAAACTGTAACATGATACTCTGAGAAACAAAGTACCCCTGCACCTGTCACTTAAGATACTACTCTGAAAGCTATTAAATAGTGACCTAAGCACATTCATGAATAACGAAGTCTCCTTTGACCATATATCAACTATTGTTAGAAAAATCATTCTATTTGGTCAAACCAATTACTAAACATATCTTCCATCCCCAGGTAAATTAGTCCCTCTCTACTAATTCTTAACCAGGTCCATAATGTAATATAAAGTCTGCTTTGTGATGCATCTGTTGCAACGTACTCGTCTAGAAAAAACACAAGGCAATTTTGAATAAGAGTTCTTCAAGACATCTAGACCAACTAAGAGCCCTGTCTCAATACTCCAACTCCTAAAGGCTCTTGATTAATGACCTCAGCATGGCTTACAGAGCTGTGAAAGTAAAATTCCTGTTTATTCCCTCACACATCCTGAAAAAACCCAGGTTACATTACTAACATCCACTCCAATGACCTAAAGCTGCAATGTTATCTAAACAGAGCTATTTGACATGACCTCTCTCCCCCAAAGGATCCTCTCTCTAAAAAAGAAGCTCTCACACCATATCAGACAAAGTAGCTCTCCAATACCAATGCTGACAAGAGGCGAGAGATCTGTAAATTCACACCCAAGCTGTGTTCACAGGTTTGTAAAGCTAGAGGAAAAAGCCATTTGCACTGGTGAAGCTCCCAGTGGTCTACTGGACAAACAGCCAATAACCTGTCAGCATGTAGCCTACAGATATGGGCAAGATGCATACAGAGGAAAGGCACTGTAGGGATAAGCAGGAGGGTCCTACTGGTAACTTAATACCAAATGCCAAACAGGAGGAGGAGGAGGAGGAGGAAGAAGGTAAGAGGAAATTATACAGACTAAAGCTTCATCCAGCAAAGTCTAGCACTTTGGAGGTCTTAGCTGCTAGTTCATGCTGAAACAGCAAAATTTCTCAGACTATCAGTTGTCACTGGACAACAAAGGATGCAGTACGGATGCTCCACTAACCACTCAGAGAAGACTTGTAGAGCCTGAGCAATCTTGAATCCTGAGAAAACTAGGAGTGTATTCTCCTCCACACCGGTGATCCCCAGCTATACTACCGTGCTCTACTTGACAAGCTTGTGCTCCCCAGGTTTCACCTACCAGATGGCACTCCTGAGGCAGCATTTCAACACCCATACTCTTGTCGCCATCCGTTTGTTTACTCTTCCTGCGATGCCCAGGTTGTCTAGAGTGTAGTCATATCTAGGTTTTAAAATGACCTCTACAGTGGTCAAGCTTGCTGATAAAGGCAGCCTGAATGTTGTACAGGGCAGACAAGCACTGGCAATTGGCACATCTCTGTCAGTTACAAAAAAATTCCCAAGTTCAAATACACAGCACTCCCAGATTTTCATGGAAGAAGCTTTGCAGTAAAAGTCTCCTAGTGTTCCCATATTTGGAGGAATAGTGGCTGGATTTCCATTAAAAATGCGACCCCCATTTTAAATGTTAACAATGGAAGCTTCCCTTATGGACTGGGGACCCTGTTTGGGGGTTCTCACTTGAAGAAAGGAAGCGGAACTCCCATCAACTATGACTGCTTGTAAATCTGGTGGAACCAAAGACAATACTCATTATCCAAGTCTTGGAGAATAGACTACTGCTACAGCCCTTCCTGAAAGGATAAAACCAACCATGGTCAGTGGGATAACATATAATCTAGGCAAAACATACTCCCATCCTGTCCAACAAAATAAAACAGGTCTGGCAGTGGGCCACAGACACTATTTTTGATTTCTGCCAAAACCCTGCTGGAATAACTGGGTGAAAAAAATTACTCTGATAGACTTAGAGTGAGAGTCAGTGAAAAACTTACACTGAGCTACATTTTTAATAAACCTTGAAATAATATAAAAGAGGGGAAAGGCATCACCTCCATATATTCTCCATTATATAAGTAAAACCTCAAAGCATATCGAGAGCAAACTGATAACAGATATTCATTAGCTCGCATGCTTGACTAAACTTGCCAATATAACACCATTAATAAATGTTATTTTAGAAGATGCTGCATCAACAAAATCTATATGGATTCCCACAGACCAGGGCATCTTCTTGCTGGCAGTTTACATTCCCATAGAGGGAAACCAGTCAAAATACTTGAACTCCAGTCCTCTCAGAATTCAGTATCAGGTAAGCTGGACAGAGTCTGTCTTCGGGGCTTATGGCAAAATAGAGTTAGCTCAGGTGCTGACAATGGAATAAGCAGTACATGCAAATTTGCCTAAAGCAGAGAAAAGGTTGTGCTTTTAAAATGCAGTGACCAGAAAAATTCCTATACATTTTTACAAAATTCTCTTTAATTTTATTATTTATTTATTTTTGCATGTAGACAAGGTTCAGGAGAAAGCCCAAGGTCTAGTCTTGTCACTCTGTAGCAGAAAATGAAAGTGCACTTTCCAGTGCTCAGGTTTCTGGCCACAGAGGAAACATAACCAATCTGAGCAAAAACTACTCAATGCCAGGCTTGTAATCAATGCTTTCAATTCAGTACCTCAACATTCACAGCTCTCCTTATCATAACATGCTAGGGTCTTACTATGTACCCCAGTCAAGTTCTTGTTGTAGCCGCACCTCATTAAAAAGCACAGTTGCCCTATCGCATTGTAACTATGCCCATACATATTCTTACTGTTGTGCTTAATGCAGTTTCATTTTGAAAAAAAAGAATGCAGTAATCATTGTGAATAAGAACCTGCAGACTGTAATCTTTCAGATCTGATGTTGCCAGTACTATCTTGTGTAAGGACAACGATGTGATAGACCCGTATGTGTACAAATTTGGTTACATGCAAAATTCAGAATTTGATTACCAACAAGAATTTTTTAATCCAGAGTCCTTGATAGGTCACCAAGTTCCATTCTTCCTAAGGAACAGAAACAGTCTGGTAGGTAGAAAGTACAGTTGTGTACACTTACCATAAATGTAGATGTTAGAGTGCATTCACTGTTGCAATCATTACATTTGATTATTTGCTTGCAGGTAGCCCGCAGTCGGCCTGATTATCAAAGTCTTGGGTCCTGCGTCAGTTGCTGTCTCATCTTCCATGACATCAGGTAGTCAGGGGTATAAAGCATGCAGCCGATGCCATTACATAATTTTTTTGCCCCAGATGTCAGGTGCCCCCATAATGGGAAGCAATTATATACAAGGTTACACCTCCAACAAAAAGCAAATACACCAGAAAGCTTTAAGCATCATAAGCAAGAATAGAGGTATAGTCAATAGAAGTCAGGGGGCTGGAGGGAGGGTAACCAGGACCGCAACAGTGAATGCACTCAAACATCTACATTTAAGTAAGTGTACATAACTGTACTATGTTTTTAGTGTGTTTCACTGTTGCAGTCATAACATTTGGGTAGAATCTCAAAGCTAAGGAAGGGAGGAGGCAATTAGAAAGCATTAGGACCAGCTATAAGGCCCTGCAAGACTTCAGTGGCAAAACCAGCTCTGGATTTAGAGAAAATTAGCAAGTGGTAATGCTTGATGAAGGTTATGTACAGAACTCCAGGTAGCAGCTTCTAGGATGCCCCTGGTAGGGACACCTCTGAGAAAGGCTGTAGAGGTAGATGCAGCCCTGGTTGAATGTGGTCTTGTGGGGTAGGTTTTCCTTGGTGCCTGTAGCAGAAATGAATGCAATGGCCTATCCACTTAGAAATGGTTTGCTTTGAAATGGCCTTCCCCTCTGCCCCTGCAGCAAATGCAACCAGCAGCTGTTCAGACTTCCTGAGAGGCTTAGTCCTGTCCAAGTAAAATCTAAGTTGCCTGTGCACGTCCAAGGAGTGCAGTATTCATTCCCCTTTGTTCTGTGGATTAGAAAAGAAGGTTGGCAAATGAATAGACTGATTAAGGGCCACACTGGATACCACCTTGGGCATAAAGGAGGTATTGGCCCTGAGGGACACCCTGTCCGCATGAAAGATGATGAAAGGCTCCACTGCCATGAGGGCCTGTAATTCAGACACCCTTCTTGCTGAAGTAATGGCTAGAAGGAAGGCTGGTTTCCAAGAAAGGAATTTCAACTCTGCATTTGCAGCTGGCTCAAAGGGAGGTAAAGTGAGCTTTTCAAATACAAAGTTACGGTCCCAGGCTGGAGTAGGGGCTCTCCTGGGTCATTTTATGTTTTTGGCCCCTCTGAGGAATTGCCTCAGCAGTGGATAAGAGAAGAGGGGTGGCTTTGTATTATAATGAGCTGAAATGCCAAGGTATATATTTTGATGGAAGAAAAGGAAAGGCCCTTGTGAAGCATCTCAGTTAAGTACTGAAGAATGTGCAGTAAATTGGGCACAGTGGTGTCCATCCCCTGTGTTTGGCTCCAGAACAGAATATTTTCCATTTTTCAGCATAGGATTTTCTATTACTAGGCCTCCTTGCCTCCAGAATAACATCCATCACTTGCTTACTGAGGGATGGTAATGGAGAGATCATGTAATTAGCCAGGCTGCAAGGGTCAGGGTTTGAAGCTGTGGGTGCAGCATCTGGCCCTCCTGCTGGGACAGCAGGGCAGGGGTCTGAGGCAGGTGCCATGTTTACAGAAGTGACACACTGCGCAAGAGGGTGTACCAGTGCTGGCGTGGCCAGTCTGGGGCAATAGGTTTTGTCCTTGGTTTGTCCCGTTTGATCTTTAGTAGCACTTTGGAGAGGAGAGGGTGAAAGGCATAAACAGATAGGTTTTTCCAGGTGAAGGACAGGGCATCCGTTTTCCAAGCTTGTCTGTGGGGAGTCCTTGTGCATAATTTGTCCAATTGGTAGTTCTGAGGGGAGGCAAACAGGTCCATCTCTGGGCTCCCACCATTTGTTTCTCAAAATGCTGAATATCTTCGGTTCCAGTTTCCACTCATCTGGGTCCATGAGATTTCTGCTTAGGTCATCTGCCAGTGTATTTAGCTTGTCTGGCAGGAATTGAGCTTGTAGATGCACTTGGTAGCGCAAGGCTGTGTTGCACACAGCCATGGCTAGTCTGCAGAGAGGGTATGAGTGGGTTCCCCCCTGCTTGTTTATGTACCACATAACAGTGGTGTTGTCCGTCTTTACCCATAATTGTCCAGGAAGAATGTGGTCCTTGAAGGCTGTCAGAGCATTCTGTACAGCTAACATTTCTTTTTGATTGATATGCAGGTGCATTTGACTCTGGTTCCATTTGCCCTGAATGCACTGCCCTGCCAAGTGCATAGTCTGATGCGTCTGTTAGGGCTTGGACGTCAGGGGGTAGATTGAATGGCAGTCCCTTGTTTTAGTGGCAACTATCTTTAGACAAGGTATGATAGGAATCATTGATTCTAGGTCCTGAGAATGATGACACCTTAGGCTTTTTAGATACCATTATAGTTTCGTCATATGCAGTCTTGCTTAGAAGAATGCAAGAGGCCATGAACCCCAGGACGTGCAGTATTTTCCTTGCAGATAGCTGGGTCTTTGTGGCTAGTAGTTTGAAGTAGGCTGTCAAATGAACTCGTTTCTCTGGTGTGAGGTAGGCCATCTGGGAAGTTTTATTCAAGCTTTCTCCCAGGAATACAATTTGTTGGCAGGGTACTAGATGTGATTTCTTTTCGTTTATGGTGTACCCCAGAGAAGTAATTTCTTTACAAATGGCAGATGATTTAATAGCATGTCCTGGCTTTCTGCCTGAATTAGACAATCGTCCAGGTAGGGGTATATTTGAATATTTCTTTGCCTGCAAAATGCAATGACTGGAGCTAGGCACTTTGTGAATACCCTGGGCACAGTAGATAAGCCAAAGGGCAGTGCAGAGAACTGATAGTGCATGTAGCCTGCTCTGAAGCGTATGCATCTTCTGCAAGATTCCCTTATTGGGATGTGCAGGTAGGCTTCCTTTAAATCCAGTGTTGCCAACCAGGCATTTTTGCCTAGCATGGGAAGCAGCTGATGAACAGTTAGCATTCTGAATTTTGGGATTACCAAAAGTGTTTAGGATAGACAGGTCCAGGATAGGACATCAGGAATGGTGTTTTTCTGGGTACCAGGAAAAGTCTTGAGTAGAAACCTTGCCCCCATTCTTCTTCTGGGACAGGCTGAATAGTCCTGACACTTAGAGGAAAGAGAACTTGCTTTTGAGCCTCTGCCCACTGATTTGGGGGTAGGTCATGCCAACCGTTTGGGGTTGGTAAGGAGTGGAAGTGGAATCTGTATCCTTGGGAAACGATATTTAAAACCCATTTGTCTTGGGTAACGAGCTGCCAGTTTTTTGCATGCAGGGCGATCTTTCCTCCTAAAAGAAAAGTCAGTTGAGCAGGGCTTGGAAGGTTTAAAGTTAAGTCATTGTGGCAGTTTACCATAGGGGGGTGTCTTACTACTACCAGCTCTGGAAGTGAGATCCCCCCCTGCTTAGGCCTGTGAGTACCTTGGGACTGAAGCCTGGGTGTTCTGCTGGTTCTGGGTGTGGACTGAAGGCATGGAAGAGGCAGGAAAGGACCAATTCTTAGAAGGCCAGTGCCTACTAAATCTGAGAGGCTGTACTTGCAGGAAATCTTTAACAGTTTGCATAGACTTAGCTTTTTCCTCCATCTTTTTAAGTACTTTTCTGCTTTGTTGCCAAACGGGCAATCTTGGTTTAAGGGAGCATCCAGTAATTTAGCTTTAACATGATCTGGCAAAGATTGCTCCTTAAGCCAAGCATGCCTTCTAAGTACAGACCCAGTGATAGCAGCCTTGCATGCATCTGATGAATCAAAACCACATTGCAAAGTATGTTTTCCAACTTGTTCAACAGAATGCATTAAATCCTGTAATTCTTTCTTTTCAGCACAGTCAGGAATCAACATAATTTTCTGTTTAAGCAATCCAATAATACGCTGGTGATACTTTAACATATGAAACTGGCAGTTTAAGGCCCTAATGGCCAACGTTGCAGAAGTGTATACCTTCTTAGCCAATCTGTCCAGGGCCGTGGAATCTCTATCAGAGGGGGTATGTTTTTTGGCAGTAATAGCCTTAATGCTTTGGGTCCCTATGAAATGGTCTCAGGATCCGCAGCAGGATTCTTAAAGAAGAACTTGTGAGAGTTGGGTACCCTGTAATACAAGTCAGGTTTTCTGGGAGCCAGAGGTAAAGTGTCAGGGGCCAGGATAGATTCTGAGAAGGCATCATCTACAATGTCCAATACAGGAGGGATAGCTAAAGGCCTATGTTGAGGTAGGAGTAAGAATTCCTTAAGCCTCAGAGAAACAATCCAATTCAGTTTCTGGCAAGTACCCCATGCAGTGCTACCTTTCCCTCCCTGAGGCTTTTTCCTTACCTCTGCATTCCCAAGCTTATTAAAACAAAACATATAAAGGAACATTTATCCCTAACTTAGTTCTCATATCCTACAAATAGTTTAATGTAAATTATATGTTTAGACCCTCCTGCCCTCCCAACCTTGTCCCTTGTATTTCTGGTAATTCTTAGGATTCCCCAATAGTTTAGCCCAGTCAGTACTGTTTAAATTCCCTCTAAGTCTCTGTGTTCTACCTCATATACATCCTACTATTTTCTTCTCCCTCTAGGATAGCTTACCTGACCCTGGGAGTGATCCCAAATGAGCCGACTTTTTTTTTCTGGCTTTCCTTCTCCTTTGCTCTACCCGCTCCATTCGCCCTGCGGGCTCACTCCGCTCCCCTACCCCCAATTCCCACCCACCCCCAGTAGTCCTAAACTTATAGCACGATAACCCAACCCCCTACTTCATCCACCAATAACCCTCTCCTTCTATTAACACTTTTGACAAGTCCCGCCCACTCGTTAATATTTCAATCTGTTCCTCTATGAAAACAACTCCACCCTGTTAACCCCCTATCTTCATATCTAATTATTACCTACCTATTAGAACACACCTCCACTTGCTATGCATAACCCAAACATTACTAAATATAACTTCCTACTCTCCTCCTTCTTACTCCTCAACACTCTTCTCATTTCTTACTCCCTCACTTTCTATGAAAACAAAAAGTTAACTGAATCTCAACTAACAGTAAAACAAACTACTCCTCACTATGAAAACACCCCACAAACACACATCAATACAACATCATCTTCCCACCTCATTACCACAGAACTACATATAGTTTTTCCAAAACAAGAAACATTTTCCAATTTCTTCCAAACTTTCCAAATACTTAGTCACCAGCAGCGACTACTCCTTTATGGCAACATCCATCCTAATCCAGGCCCAAACTACTACCACCCTACTATCCCATCACTAAACCAAGCAAAGTCTATAAATCCTACCACCAATCCCCAGTTCTCTCCAGAAAGCCCACCTAAATATTTGCAGCCTAAATAATACAATAACCCAACTGCATGCCCTTCTTGATCTATATTCCTTTGATATCTTATGCCTATCTGAAACCTGGCTTAAATCAGAAACTAAGGATAATGACATACCACCAGGATATATCATCAGACTTGGCCGTCATATCAAAAAGGGTGGAGGTGTAGCAATACTCTACAAAACTGAATTACTGGTTACCCTACTAGATACCAAACCACCCTCACCAAGTAATAGTGAAACCTTAATCACCAAACTACAAATTAATACAAACAAATCCATTTATATAATTTGCTATTACATCCCCCCGGGCAATAATATTAATACCCTTGAAAATATACTGAACTGGCTCTCTACCTCCTTCCCTCAATAAACTATACTACTAGGAGACTTCAATACTGATTGGAATTGTTGCATTTCCCAAAAACCAACTTCTCACATAAACCTCTATAGCTTTAATCAAACCATTACAGTCCCCACTAGAATAAACAAAACCAGCTCCAAACAGAGCACCCTTGACTGGATTCTAGTCAATAGTAACCCTATGGCTTATACCACAGGCACACTACCTGATAATATCAGTGACCATTTAACCACTTATTACCAGACAAAAAACCCTATCCCCAACCATACACAATTCAGAACAACCAGGAACAAAACACATTTCAACCAAATAAACTTCCAAATAGAGCTCAAAGCTTGCAATTGGTCTTCCCTAAAATAATGAGGCAGCTTCCTACTTTAACAAATTCCTTCAAATTCTCAAACACCATGCCCCCACTAGATTAATTAAAACCAAAGCAAAGCCTGCTCCTTGGCTAACCAAAGAGACCAAACAAAAAATGTTACACAGAAATAGAACTTGGGCCAAATGGCTTAGTACTAAAAACCCAGCTGACCACCAAATCTTTAAACAACTTAGAAACGAAACAAAGAAATTAAGTCTCCTTGATAAAAAAAATTATCACTGGAAATTCCAACACACATTGCCAAAACCCTCAGAAATTCTGGTCAGGTATCAGCAAACTATTACATCCAGGTAATTCTAAAACACACACTCCTTCTAACCTCAGAGTACACCTTACCAAATTGCTGATACTTTCAACAAATTTTTCTCTGACACTGTTACTTCCCTAGCCTCAACCTTGTCACCTCATTCCACACAGGCACCTTACTCCCTTAACAATAATCCCCCCACTTTCAAACTGCAACCAGTCTCGACAGATCTCATCCACACCCTACTTATGAAACTTAAACCTTCTACTCCCTCAGCTGACCTCCTCCCAGCTGAGTGCCTTCAAATTGCAGCCAAAGTACTTGCCTTTCCTGTCTCCATTTTAATAAATCGAATCATAAGTGAAGGCTTTATCCTATCCCTTTGGAAAGGATCTCGTATCATTCCTCTTCATAAGGGTGGTAACTCTAACGAACGCTCCAATTTCCGTACCATAGCCTTACTTTCTCAGTTAGCTAAAATCATGGAAAGATGTGTATGTACATCAGCAATTACTCGACCATCTTCTCCAAAACAATCTTCTAGCAGCCTGCCAACATGGTTTTAGACCTTATCACAGCACTACTACTGCACTCGTCATGCACAGACCATATTAATAAAAATCGGAACAACTTGCTGTCCTCAGCTCTCTTCTTAGACCTCTCCAAGGCCTTTGAGATGGTCAACCATACTCTCTTACTAAACATCCTTAAATCTCTTGCTTTGGACACCCAGGCTACCCAGTGGTTTAATTCCTACTTAGAAAATATAGACAGCAGGCAGTTTTTTGGGACAATCGCATATCTCTGCTTCCCATCAAAATAGGAGTGCCACAAGGCTCCATATTGGGACCTCTCCTCCTTTTCTATTTTATTAATGATCTAAATAAGTCCCTTCCACAATCCATCTGTATTCAATAAGCCGATGACTCAACACTATGTTCCGCATCCCCTCCAGTTGTGCTTCAGACTACTACACAAAAAGTTTTCACAGTAGCTGAAAACTGGTTCTATCAATATTGTCTCTTATGGAATCCCAAAAAAACTAAATTATTACTTTTCACACCTACACAGAAGTCATCTACTTTTTTCCTTCAATATAACATCTAACAATGGCACAATAATAACCCCTGACCCTACTACCAAACTTCTAGGTGTCACAATAGACCATAATCTCAACTTTGATTCGCATATTAACTTAACCATCAAGTCAGTCAATAGAAAACTTGGATCTCTATATAGGGTGAAACCATACCTCTCAACCTGGAAACATCAAAAATCTGGACAAAGGCCTGTGAAAATAGGTACAAATCTGGATGCTGATTAACATAAAATTTGCATATATAATTATGTAACCCCACCCACTCCAATGGAATTGTGGGATACCAACTTTCAAACACAAACTGAAAAAACAGACAACCAAAATATGGCCCCAGAGTCCCCCCTGCAGCCATTCCAATGTCCCATTACTTTGCTATTTTGCCCCATTTACCATAAACACTAATATGCATACTGCTTACTTCTACAATGATTATTTGTATTTCATTTAAACTTTTATTTTACATTTTATAGCACAAATACTGAGACATCTGCTAAACAAAGCAATACAGTCTCACTGTGAAAACAGACTTAAAATTACAGCTTCTCTGCCATTGAAACAGCATTGACATCCGCATTCAAAGAAAATGCATCTGGCCAGTGGCGGATAAAGATTTAATTTGGCTTGTTTTAAAATCATAGGCCCCTTGCACAGGACACATACCTTTGATACACCTTCCTTCCTGACTGTATATATTCCTTATATAATGCAGCACACTTGTTAGTGTGTTTTAAATTTATTATGAACATTTTCCAGCAAGCAATGAAACAAAATGCATGAACCAATGACAAAAATGCTCAATTCAGAAATTTCCATCAGGTTAATAGTTACTAGGTATCTCTGCCAAAGGAGGACATTCTCAAGAGTGCAGCATCTGGAAACAGCATTGGGGGGGACAAAAGCCCAAAACCAGGGACACATTTTAAACATTGTTTGTACAATCTTAGAAAGGTTGCTTCTTGCTAGAATAAAATGTTGTGTTAGCATGTGTTTCCTGAAAGATAGCCATTTAAGTTTCCTGTCATTAGTGAATTCAGTTCTCATTCTCACTAATTTCCTAGAAAACCACATATTTTAACTGGAGCAGCCCAAAGAGCTGGTCTGGGTAGGGAATTCAGCTTTTGCTATCTGTACCTAAGGTACAGGGTTTGAGCCTGACAACTAATTACTAGTTATGCTTACATACACACACACTAAAGCTTTCCAACTTGGGAACTTGCAGTGGTGCACAGTTAAACTGAAAGCAAACACACTTAAACGGCCAACTCGGCAGCATAAAGCTTTCCAGCTAGGGAACTTAAGCAGAAACAGCAGAGGCATGCAAATGCACAGTTAAACTGAACCTTTACAATGAAAATGCAATGACCAACTTTTCAGCTCACACCCCTTCCCAGCATTTACAATAAAGAAATAAAATGACACACACTTAAACGGCTTGCTCAGCACTGCAGCATAAAGCTTGTTAAACTGAAAGCTATCCAGCCCAGGAACCTGCACAGTTTAAGCAGTTTTACCATAAATTCAAAAGAGTAGCAAAAGAACATCAGATGAGTGGAACCAGTGCTTCAGAATATTAGTATAATGCAATAACTGTGACTGTATATGTCTGGCAAAAATCAGTTTCACCATGAAAGTTTTAGTAACAAAATGGACATGTAAAGCACATCTGTCATCATATCTACTGTGGAATGAGGGGATTTATATCAAGAAAGCATTTATGAATGGACTGCATTAGTTACCATAAAAAGCAGCAGAAAAAAACGGTCTACGGATATTCAACAGCAATTTAAAATACTAAGCACAGTAAACTTCACACTTGTCATCTGATTATGCTCTGTGGGAATACTGTCAACACAAATCTCATGCAGTAACACGTGTCATGCCTAGTTGACCTTACAAGTTTTCAAGTGGTAAAAAGACAAGAAAAGATGCAAAGTACATATTGCAAAAAATAGATTAGAAAAGAATGATATATTTTACAAATGCAGCAGTTGCATGAGGCAGCGTGGTCTTCATGTTTGTCCTCTCATATGATAATACATGGGTAGCCATGACTTCTAAATAATAAATCTGACAGTGAATACATTTCTATAGACTTTTCCATTAAATATTCTGTTTACAAAGGAGAATCTGTTTGTCTCATCCTACTGTAACCATGCGCATTCACCAAGGTTTGTTGAGTTACACACAACTGGTAGTGAAATTCCAAATTAAATAAAATGGTGGCACGATGCCCTCCATGAAATTATATATACCAACTCTGAAAATGTCTAGACAAACAAGGTACAATTTTTTTACTCATATTTTAGGTTTGTCCCTCAAAGTCTGCGGTTCTCTGATAAATCATTGCAGGGTGAAGTCACTAAATAATACATCTTCAGACTTCATAGCCTTTGAACTGGATTCTAATCCAAACCAGTTATTCTAGTAACTTTCTAATAGTGTAGGAGCAATATTTAAAATCTACCCCTGATTTGGGATATTTGTACTTTCATTATTTTGTTTTGTCTAGATTGCTTTAGTTAAAAGAGAGATATGTATATTTGAGAGGAAAAAATCAACTTAGCTTAAAGCACGCACTAGAAGGAATTAGCAAGTTCTAACAGTCCCAAAGCAAACCAAACCATAATGCGCTCCGGATAAGCATGACACAAATAAAAATAAACAGTAGACTTCAGCAGCCCATTAAGATAAAGCACGAAGGCAGAAGAATTATTTAACCTTAAACAGCCCAATTTTGTGTCTTTTCTTAAGAACTAGCCCTCTTGACACTGGCAGCCACACACACAGACACACACAGACACACAATACTTTGTTTCCTTACCTAATGCCTTGCTTGCTTCATCCGGTTCTTTCTCTCAGCCTGCAGCCCAAGCCCCAAAGCCAAAGTCCATTTACGTTGGAAAAAATTTGAAAAATAAAATAACTCCAGTCGCCAGCCCATTCGCAGCATTGCAGTACTTTTAAAAAAGTAATAAGCCCATTCTCGGCAGCATTAGTGCTGCTACTGTTTAATTTTCATTTCCCGCCTGCTCATAGCCAGACGGAAGAGCTCAATTCTGACTGGCTGGTAGCGTTGACTGAGTGATGAAGTCAGCTGAAGAGGTGCCACTCGGGAATCGTGGCACTCCATTTATGGTTGGGAGGTCTGGGTGAAACCCTTCCTTACTGCTTCAGCCAGAACTACCATCGCACAAACGCACCTGCTCTCTACCCTTCTTTATGCCTCACCGATTTTTACAAACTTATCTAAATCTAATTTCAATACACTAGCAACTTCATATAACAATATTGCCAGATTTGCGACAGGAGCCCCTTTCCATACCCATCATTGCTCAAATCTTAAACAACTGGGCTGGCTGGAATTACAAAATCAAATACTACTACAGCAACTTACCATCACCCACAAAATCTTCCATCATCCTTCAAATACTACGATACTTTGTACTCTAATTACTCCTTATAAAAACCTCTCTTCCCTGCGCTCTGCCACCAAGCTCCTAGCAGCCTCCTATAAATCCCACAACAAAGCTGGGGACTGTTTGTTCGCCAACTCTACTGGACCTATCTGGAACAAGCTTCCAAGTGAACTTACTGCACTTATTTACCCACTTTCAAGAAGCATCTAAAAACTTTGCTCAATTCCTAGTGGCTCGGTCCTTGTACTAACCCTGACTGAACCTTTTATAGCCTCCACCTGTTCTTGGTCACTTCAGATACTTTACTAGGTTTCTACAGTACTATTTTTTCTACTTTCACTTTACCATTTCCACTGAACTACAAAAAAAAAAAAAACCCTGCAATGTGATTTCTCTATGCAGGTCTATCAACATGTTCCGTCATGTGATACACAAGAGGTCTATCCCTTCTTGCATTAGCAATTTTATCACCTGATGTATTTTGTTGGCTATGCTTTTGGCATTGTTTATGTACTACTTTCCATTTGTAAAATAGTCCTTTTTGTATAAATAGTTTTGTTCTATATTATTGTGTTTGTGGAGCTTTTCTCCCCGGGCCTCTACTGAAAATGGACATGTATCCAGCTAGACTAGCCCGCTCAACAAATGTAAAATAAAATAAAATAAAATAAATAAAATAAGCCTCTTTTTGGAGTCAGAGTAATCCTGGCTTTCCCAGCGGAAATGTTCCCTAAGAGTATGCAAGGTTTCAGCAAAACAGAAATCCTCTGGAGGGGAAGCAGAGGGAATGGAGTCTTCTGCATCAGAATCCTCATAGGTAGAGAAGGGCAACTCCTGGTCATTAGAGAAAACAGAAATTTCAGAATCCTGACCGGAAGGAAAATCAGTTCTAGGTCTCAGAGGGAGAAGGGTGGCTTCCCCTGATTAGAGTAATAAGGTCTTCAGCCATTTTTATCATTTTTTTTTTAGGCATAGTGTCCTGACCATCCGGTCTGGGTGTCGGTTTTCTAGGCATGGATCGAGTTTTAGGCCTAGAAGAAGAAGATGGCATTGGTTTAATATGCAAATCAGTAGGCCTGAATACACCCTCAGAAGCCGGTGCCTGCACAGCAGCTCCGAATCCGTCCAAGGTAGAGACATCCGCAGGTTCCACGGTCAAAGAAGCATCTTGCGGCATTCCGGACTCCGAATGGGTCTCAGTAGAGGCCTGTGAATCTGAAGTAGCGGGTATTAGGGGCAAGCGCCTCACCGAGTACCGGCAAACTGGCGACTAGCTTAGGGGAAGTGCCGTCGGCAGCTCTGGACCTATGCGGTCTGTCTTTATTTTTGCGTTTTCTGAATGTCGGTAATCGGGTGGCTTACTGAAGCAATTTCTGGAGAATTGAACAGAGTACCAAAATATTTAGATGCAAAAATGAACGGACGACTAATAGCTTCAGGTTTGAATAAGGCACAAAACCGACAGCTAGGTACGTCGTGGTCTGGGCCTAAGCAAGGAATACAGTACGAATGAAAATCTTTGAGGTATTTGCTTTCCACAAGAAATACAATTGTTATCTTTTACTGACATCGGTTTAGAGCATGAAAAAGGACCCCCAACGGGGTACTTAGCCTAGCTGAAGACTTCAGATCTCTAATTCTCAAACGAAAATTTCAGGAGTCAGCCGACCGGCACTTGCGAACTGCTTCTGCTTCGGGCACCGCACTGCAAGAAAGACTGATGTAATGGTGTCGGCTGCATGGTTTATACCCCTGACTACCTGACGTCATGGAGGATGAGACAGCAACTGACGCAGGACCCAAGACTGATAAATCAGGCCTACCTGCAAGCAGATAACCAAAATGTAATGACTGCAACAGTGAAACACGAAGAACATCTTCCTTTTGTTCCACAGTGGAAGCTTTTATCAGACTCTGCATTGACAAAAATTTCTCAAACCTGGTCCAAACATCTGTTCTGAAAAAAATGAAGACTTTTCTGAAACATAAGATTTTAACAGCCAAAAATCTGGTAGGGCCTTCATGATTGGTGGTACAGAAAAAAAAAAATAAAATAAAGCACAACAGGACACACCTTGGGAAGACTAGGGACTGCTTCCCTGATTGCAGGTAGGCTACTACAATAGTACAGGACCATAATTATGCTGACACTGGAAGAGGATGCCATCAAAAACACACTGCATGGCTAGGGCTTCCCTTTCCCATACTCAAAATCCCCGCCCCTAGCTTTGTATATGGATGCCCAAAAACCCTACTTCTGTATATGATTCCCTCCCCCAAGTTCATCTCTTTCAAGTGGGAAGCAGAAAATGTTAGATGTCCGAAATGATTAGGTTGTCCTTTTCCTGTAGAGGAAAGGATATATCAGACCACAAGGCCATTCCCTCTCACTCTCCATCTCTCTTCCCCGGATGAGGGAAGACCTACCTTCAGGACAATAGCAGGATCCTGCTAGAACACTGTCATCCCCATCCCAGATAAGCAAGGGGTCCCAAGGAGGGGAAAAGAAAAGTGACTGTCTAAACACGGAGCTCAGCAATAGAGGTAAAGATAACAAAAGTAGAAAATGTGTGTGAGGGTGACACTGAATGGTTTCCAAGACCGGGGAGAAAAAAAAAGCACTATGGAATAAGGTTAATACAGTGGGGTGTGGAGACTTCCTTTTAAATAATTCAAGTTATCACACAGTGTACTGGGAAACACTAGACATCAGCAAAGATGAAATACCCGAGACACTGTTTCACTAACATCAATGTGGATGACATTACTTTCAGCTGTGCATTTAATCAACATATTTGATAAAAAAAGTTATGTACGTTCCATCTGAGTTGTTGCTTTTCATTTGTCTTCAACCTATTGGAATATGGATCCGGTACAGATCCGACTTGGTTGCATTTTCCAACGTCGGATCTGACCTCCAAGCTCCTCCCCTACTCATAATGCCCCTGTCTCCCTCCTCCCCTCCGATCGTGTTTGCTGCCGACAGTAGAATCCCGACCTAACCAAGTGCCTAACACACTGACAGTAGCACCCTGAAAGCACCTTAAGGAAGACAAAGATTTATCAGAGTAAGGGCTATGCCTCTTCCATCCGGTCTACCACACAGCCCAAATAAGGCAGGAGGAAGGGTGGAGAGATGGCTGAAGACAAATGAAAAGCAACAACTCAGATGGAATGTTATGGCGAGTACTTAACTTTTCTTATCTGAAGTTGTTGTTTTCATTTGATCTTCAACCTGTGGGACAGAGTCCCCAGCTACCAAAACAAAACCTGGGAGGTCCTCATGGAAGGGTATTCTGCAGCATGGTACAGACAAAGGATGCCCTGTCTCTGAACAGGAGATCCAACTTATAATGCGGAACAAACATGCGCAACGATGCCCAAGTAGCTGCAGAGTAAATGTCATCCATAGAAACCCTAGACCAAAAGGCTGCTGAAGTAGCCACAGACCTGGTAGAATATGCCTTGACAGGACCTGGTGGAGATAATCCTTTGGCTGTATATGCCAGAGCTATGCAGTAAGAGATCCAATGAGCAACAGTTACCTCGACACAGGTTTCCCTAAGAAAGGCTTAGAAAAGGAAGCAAAAAGCTTATCAGACTTATAAAAGGACTTTGTTCTATACAAATAGAAATGCAATTGCCTATGAACATCAAACAAATGCAATTTATACTCTCCCTTATTCTGGAGGTTCAGAAAGCCACTTTTGAAAGAAAGGAAGGGTTTGTCCATAAGGAAACCCTGTCTTTATGAAACACCATATAAGGGGGCTTGACAGATGAGGCCAGAATCTCAGACACGTTTAGCTGAGGTAATAGCAATCAGAAAAGCTGTTTTCAAAGACAGGAACTGTAAATCCACTGTAGCTGCTGGTTCAAAGAGGGAAGAAACCAAAGCTTGAAGGACTAGAGCAAGATCCCAAGTGGATGTAAGGTCCTTGACTGGAGGCCTAAGTAAAAAGGTACCTTTCAAAAAGGCTTTACAAAACATGGAAGAAGCTAGGGAAGCTGAATTGTCTCCTGTATGAAAATTTAACAGCCTGATGAACCTTTACCATAGAAAAACTGGCAACCTGATGAAAAATATCTGCCAGAAACTCCAAAATGGCAGGGAATAGAGCAGTGAAAGGGTCCAAATCATGTTGAGATGCCCATATCGAGAAACATTTCCACTTACTGGAATAAACCTTCTTGGTGGAAAATTTGTGAGTTACTACCAAAATCTTCTTAACCGGAGAAGACAGCCCGGGAGTCCTAGCTATCACTGGAACTGGCGCAGCCAAACCGTAAGCTTCAGACTGACTAGATCTGGGTGTGGAATCCCTGAGGGATGTGAGATCAGATCCAGAAATGGATCTAATGTCCAAGGAGGACACACAGCATGAGACTACAGAAAGGGGGAGCCAAAACTGGCGAGGTCAGAAGGGGCAATGAGGCTCACCAAGCTCCCAGCCGTCGAGCTTTCTGTATGAATTTCAGGATCAGAGGAAGTGGAGGATAAGCATACAGGAAGAACAGAGGGCCAAGCATGAACTAGTGAGTCTCTGGGGGAGGGGGGGGGCAGAGCAAACATTTGCTGCACTTCATGTTGTAAGAGGAGCTGAAGAGATTGCAGCAAGGCCGACCCCACTTTAGAAAGATCTGTTCCACTACTGAAGAATTCAGAAACCACTCGTATGACATCAGAATAGATCTGCTGAGCCTGTCTGCCAGCCAGAATGTTGGATCTCCCTGGAATGTGCGTTGCCACCAGAAAACGTCCGGAGATCGCCCATTCCCACAATCCCACGGCTTCACAACAAAAAGGATAAGACCTGGATCCCCCCTGCTTGTTGATGCACCAGACTACAGACATGTTTGTCTGGATGGCAATGGTCCCTTGGGGAAGATGAGCATGAAGAGCTTGTAACACCAACAGCACCACCCTCATCTCCAGGGCACTGATATGCAGATGAGTCTCCAGGGATGACCACGTGCCTTGGACTGTCCTTCCCATGCAATGCCCCACCAACCCAAGTAGGGAGGCTTCCGTGGTCAAAGTGGTCATCAGGGAAGGAAGGATAAATGGGCAACCCAGAAGGTCCAAGGATTGAAGCCACCAGAGAAGCGAATCCCTGCAGGCCCAAGATAAATAGACCAGATGTGATAACGGCAGATCTAGAAAGGACCACTGGACTGCTAGTGTCCACTGGAGAACCCTCATATGCAGACGAGCAGTGGAGATCAGGGTGATCGTGGCCACCATGGACCCAATCGCCCGAAGAACCGACTCCACAGCGGGATACTGGGTCTGAACAATATACAACACATGATGTCTGATGGACTGACATCTGTCCAGAGTTAGAAAAATCTTGCTCTGAGTGGTATCTAACAGAGCCCCAATGAAGTCTAGAACTTGAACCGGATCCAACAGGGACGTGTTGAGATTTCTGGTTATGCCCAACTGGTGGGCGGTCTGAAGAAGGAGATCCCTGGCTTGACAGAGGCGATGCCTGGAGGGAGCAGAAAGCAGCCGATTGTCCAGTTAGGGGGCAAGAAGGGTAGGGTATATAGAATTAGAGATAAACGGCTAAACAAGTTAGAAAAGAGAAGGCAGCTAGAAAAAAATATTAAATTCACTTACCAGGAACTTGAAGCAGACCACGATGCTAACTGGACATCTGGCAAACAAGATCTGAGGGCAGGAGGGAAACAGGGGCATTATGGGTAGGGGAGGAGCGTGGAGCTTGGATCCGATGCTGGAAAATACGGCCGAGTCAGATCCATACCAGATCCGTATTTCCACATGTTGAAGATAAATGAAAACAACTTCAGATCTACTGTTAGCTCCAACAGGTAAGAAAGTTAAACACAAAGTAATAGTCATTATAACAGCAGCATTTTGTGTAGGAGTAGATCTATACTTTAAAACTGTACAAAAATACACAATATACAGTTAGCTAAATTAAAGTCTGAATGGTCATGGCACCTGGCTGTATATTATAAACATTTTTATTTATTTATTTTTGAGACCCGAATATCACCTTTTTCTTTTAACTTAAGATGCTGCTGCACTTTTTACTGGTTGTAGATAATCACAGTGGAAAGCCTAGGATTCCACAACTTCATTGTCACGACAATACATTATACTCCTACTTCTAAACAAGAAAACATAATAATGCTCTGCTGAGGCTTCTTAAATCCATTTCTGATACACTGCACCAAGTACACATAATGAGTAGTTTAGACAAGACAATGACTTATGAAGCATTACATTTTGTAACAAGCTGCAGCACTCCAACTACCACAGAATATTCCAGTGACTGTACCATTAATATTGTATGCCTGGAATGTTATCTGCGGTTATTTATGAAGGTTAGGAATATCACAGATCTGAAAGATGATTTGAGAAAAAAAATAACAGCAGAGCATAGTTAACTAAGAACTGGCCTCCACGGTATTACACACACTTCATAAGCATAACAGCTACCCGAGCTAAACCCTAATGATGTGTAAATAAATGCTGGGTAGTACATTGCCTTGTACAGCCATGAACTGCCGACTTCAGAGCTACTAAAATAAATTATGCACAATATTTACAATGGCATGTCTGTCCCTTAGTGTGTGCACAAATGTTTTGATTTACTTCCACTGTTTAACGGGCTTAACATTCATTCCCACTTTCCAAGAAGGATCCAGTTTACCTAGCTAAATGAAAACAGGCCAGTACTTATTGCTTTTGCCAGTGCTCCCAGGGAGGACACTGAAGGGCAAGTCCAATACCTCAACAGTGCTTGTTGGGAGGATCCTGAAGGATTAGTCCAGTGCCTCCACAGTGCTTGTGGGGAGGATCCTGAAGGATTAGTCCAGTGCCTCCACAGTGCTTGTGGGGAGAATCCTGAAGGATTAGTCCAGTGCCTCCACAGTGCTCGTGTGGAGGATCCTGAAGGATTAGTCCAGTGCCTCCACAGTGCTCATGGGGAGAGTCCTGAAAGTTGAGTCCAGTGGCTCAACAGTGCTTGTGGAGAGGATCCTGAAGGATTAGTCCAATGCCTCCACAGTACTCCTGGGGAGGATCCTGAAGGATTAGTCCAGTGCCTCCACAGTGCTCGTGGGGAGGATCCTGAAGGATCAAGTCCAGTGCCTCCACAGTACTCGTGGGGAGGATCCTGAAGGATTAGTCCAGTTCCTCCACAGTGCTTGTGGGAAGGATCCTGAAGGATTAGTCCAGTGCCTCAACATTTACTGACACTTTGAACAATCAGTATGCGAAAATATTTACAAAGACACATACTTTCCCAAGGATATTTTTTCCAAACAAACCTGCAAGGAAATAGGTGTACCCGCCTCCTTATTGTGAAAAGGAGAAAGTATTGTATCAGCATTTGCTTGAGTTGAAAGCAGAATCTGTACAGCATGGAAAATACTAGTCAGTAATTGAAACTGTAAATCATTAGTCTTTTTGTTCACAGAACATATTTAGGTAACCTCGAATTTATTAATTTAACTGCAGTGTTTCAACCTGCAATATACCATCAGTTCAAAATCCAACCTTTATGCAGTTTGTTAGCGATACTCACTGAAAGATTGAGAGGTAGGCCATAAAAAGTTATGTATGCAATTTTTTCAGCTGAAATCTGGCATTTAGAGGTTGTCCATTCTTATCCTATTCGATCAAAAAAAGGCGCAGTCCCAACATATCCTTCTTAACGATCACAGGAACATCTCCGTAACAGTAGCCCCCACAGAAAACTAGGATCTAGAAATCATATCCAGGTGATAGTAGCTTCTGAAAGTATTCAGTGATGCCTACAAAGCTGCTACAAAATTATTATTCAACTATGCACTCGTAAAAATGTTTCAGAAGTAGCTGCTGCCCATGTTGAATGACCTGCTGGTACAGAAGGCAAATGCTTTACAGTAACTAGTGCAACCATCTGGACTAAATAATCCTGGTCACTTCACCACTGAATTTCTTTTCAGAAAAGGAGAAACAGTTATGAATCTTTTCTAATTGACTTGGTTCTGTCCGAAACAGAATTTTTGAGCTGCCAAAGTACATGCATATGATTTAAGTACTGATCGCTGTTACAGTAGTTGGGAAGAATATAGGTGGGTACTTGTCTCGGTGGTTGCTTTGGGCATGCATGATGGTTTCTTTCAAAAAATACTCCAGTTTAGAATTAAGTATGAAGATTTAATGTACAAAGATTAAAATCCACTCTTCTACTGAAGTAATGTCCACTTGAAAAGGTAATCCAGGAAACATTTTAATATTACCACTGTAGCCTGCTCAAATGCAGAAAAAGGAAACTTCTTCCGAACAAAGCGTAGGTTCTGAAGGGCAGGGGAATCTGTGAATGAAGGGTGGATGAGAAAAGTACCTTGTAGATACGCCTTGAAAACTTTTCAAGGATGTCTGTGACAAGTCAGAACCTTAATAATACATAAAAAAGCCTAGGTGCAACTTAACAGAAGACATGATCAATCAAATGTCACAAGTTTTACTAAACGATAGTCTACACTAAGTATGAATATATCCAAATCCTTCAAACTGTCTCATATAGAAACGCGTCACTTGCTTTTGTAGCTTTTCTAGTGTCAGGAGTATGGACAGAAAAGAGAATGTGGCTATCCGAGCAGGATTTGAATAGTCCCAAACTACTACTGAAACCAGGTAGCCATGTGGATAGATACATGGAGTGGAGTTTCAGATGAAGTGGCTAGATGGATAGATCAAAAGAGTACTGATGGACCCAGGATAGAGGCCTCTCCAGAGGATGAGGTCATAGCAAAAGAAACCACATTTGTCAAAGCCAAAACAGGTCTATGACAATGACTCTGAGCTTCAGTATAAAGAGAAATGATGGAAAGTCTCGGAGATTATTTAAGGGTAAGAGCATACCTGGACATTACACTGGAGGAGTGTTGGGGGAAAGGAAGTTGCCATATCAGATGATATTTGGGATTACAAATGGGTTGTAGAAAGGTTTCTCGGTCTCTGAAAATGTCTATGCTACTGGCAGCCTGAGAGACCACTCATGTTGAATCAATAATCAAACTAAACTTATACTCACATAATGGACTTAGGAACAGGACTACTCATTTTTTGGCCATTGCCCACTCCCATATCCTCAGTGCATTTCAACAGAAAGCAGGAGGGAGTTCTCAACAGCTTGTTTATACCAGGCCGTTGCCACACTGTCAGCGAGGATAGTTACAGCACTTTGAGGTAGATCTCTTGAAAGGGCTGCAACTTAAAAACTGCAGTCATCTCCAAAATGCTGAAGTACCGACTGACCTTTATCTACCCACTACAATGCCCACCCCCACTCTATGGCAGCAATGACAGGGGTGGAGACTTGGAATGGTCTGCCCAAACTAGAGTGTGTGAACCCACCACTTTAAATAACTCTTGTAAATCCTATTTTTTCTGCATTATGGGATCTGCCAACTCAGACTACTGAGCTTTTAGGGTCCCAGTTAAATGGTTCATATAGATCTGAAAATGAACTGTACAAGTAGTTGCCCTACCAAGTCCCAAATTAAGACTGCCTGAACCTGAATAATCTAAAGTCCTCCTTAAAGGAATGATCCTATATGAAGGAAGACAAGCACTGCAGAATATGCTGTCCAGCATGCATCGGATGAAGGTGAGCATCTCAGAAGGCTCCAATTCCCATCTGGGACTTTATGGGGGTTTTGCGATTCAAATGTCAAAACAGACAGTGTCATTGAGATTAGGTTGTTTCATGTTGCAGCATTTAGTGGCCAGTCTAGCTATGGAAACACCACCAATACCATTAACCCTCTGCTATTATGGATATACACTTGGTGAACACACTTGGAGCAGAGAGTAGACCAAATGGAAGTGCCCGAAACACTTACCTGACTCCCACTGCAAACCACAGAAACCTCAAGGATCCCCAGGTTATCTTTATGTAGAAATAAGCATTCTGAATGTTCAAAGACCGCATCCAGTCTGAGAAACTAGGACGGATGGACTAGATAGTTTATTAATTCATTTAAACTGCTCAGACAGAATACAGGCCCAAGGTCCATCCTTGGTCTTTGGAGCAAACAAAAACATGGAGTAATAACCTGATCCTTTCTGGTCTGATGGGACCTCCTGGATGGCTCCTTTTTGTAAAATGCTTAGCATCACTTCTTGCTGTACTTTTCAAATGAGGTAAAACTTCTAGCAATGGGGGAGAGTTTTGCAAAAAAACAGGTGTAGAAGAGAATTTACATCTTTTAGACAGCACTGTGTTTATGCAGTCATTAGGAATCTGAAGATTCCTGTCTGGCCTCACTGGAAGTAGTATCACATCACCAGCACTGGTGTTGCCTTAACCACAAGGCAAACCATTTTGTTGAAAGAGGAAACAAAGAGGAAGAAGTTTGGGGGGTTTACACAAGGTACACAATGGATCATGTAGGGCCTATGGGCCATCAGTCTTCTCTAACTTATCCTCTCTAGAGCCTCCTTGAACATAAGATAACTATAGGCTTTACTGAGGGGAAACTATGCCCTCACCCTTAACATCTGGGACAGGGGACTCCTTTGGGGAATCCAAGGGTCTCCTCTTGCACCACTGCTTCTCACTGGGCTGCAAGAAAAGAGGAGTTTGAAAGTGAAGAAGTCGCCTTCAGGGAAGCAAATATGTAACGGTGATCCAGCAACAGCCCTCTGACCTGTTTTGGAACAAAAGTGAATGGCCAGATTACCACAGAAGTGGCTTTTGTCAAACCCAAAATACCAAAACAAGGACAAGGACTTGCAGTGCCAAAAGACCACCAGAGAGCCAGACAAGAAAAAGAAACTCCAACTTCGAACACCAAGTAATTTATTAAAAACAAGCAAAGCTTTCGGGTAACCCCTTCTTCAGTGCCAATACATCACATAATAAAGAGAAAACCTTAAATAAATTACAGTCATATCATGTGATCACAGCCAACCAATAAGATCAATTAAGATATTAAAGCCAAAATCGCGGTTGGTGCAGGGTCCTATGAGGGCAGCTGTAGGTAGTCTGTACTGTCTGTTACAAACAACCTTGATGCCACCCACGGGACTGAAATGACAACTGCTGGAGGCCAAAGCAAGCAGACAGAAATTAGCAGCACCTATTGGACCTAGACACTCAACCACTGTAGACATGACATCAAGTGTGTCAACCCTAATTCCAACCCAAGCTACCAAACAAAAGCCTCAATGGTACTGATGCTGAATGTCAAAAGATGAACTCTAAGCCAGAAGTCAAAGAACTTCCCCAATGTCAATATCAGTGTGAAAGCCATCAAATGTTCTGCATCACCTTGGCATCTCATGTCAACCTCAAAGGCTGCAGTCCTGAGATCAAAACAGCCAAGGCTGACACTTCTGTCAATGACAGTCATGCTTAGATGCTGAAATCAGAATAAAATAGGACAGGCAAATGAATGATAAGTGGTTAGAATAAAAGAAATATAATGACTGAAGAGCTTGGCAAAGAGATTATTACTCTTTCTGGTGCTGAAGGAGGAAGTTGCAAGGCACATGTTTTTTGCTGGACTTTGTTTCCATAATATTTTCATAGTCTAATTCAATGGCTGGTACAGAATGCCTCCCAAGTGATCTGAAATACCTTGCAAAAGAGGGTTTGAGAGAAACCCATACTTTTTAAAACTTCACAGTCAAAATTAGGTGAAATGCAAGAAAAATGAAAGCCACTGAAATGAATACAAAACGACACAGATGAGAGAGTGTGCTTTCATCTTGTGACATTTTCAGACTGACTCCATCTCAAAACTGTGATATACAAATACAAAGTGATATATAAATACAAAGTAAGAAATGCCAACAAATCACACATCTAAAAAATGCCCAGGATTCAAAAACAAATGAATTAATGCTACAATGCTCTTCTCTTAGGTTGAGATTTAAAAGTCAAATGATCATCTACCCCAAGAGCAATGCAGATATTAACTTTCAGCTGCCAATTGTATACTCTGTATCAAGAACATTCTCTACATTTAAACAGTACACATTTGAGAACCTCCGAGATTACAAATATTACAGCTGGAAAAACAAACCTAATACCATCACTGTTCCTGGATGAAACATTCATATTTTAAATATATTCTTAAGATAAGTTCAATGGAAAATTAATTTGTTTTTGAGTGCCAGTACTTTAGACATGCCATGTGATTTCTGTACAGTTATATGATTTGCTGGCAAGGATTAAAGTTTTCAAAGACTGAGTCTGTCTGAAGAAGTCTTCTACTTAAGACATCTGAGGACACGGATATATGAACATATGAAGGACATCAATAAGAAGAATGAGAATAATGCCTTGTTTAGACACACAAAGTGTAAAAATACCAATATAAAATTCTGGGTATTAGAAGAGCTGAAATACGGTGAGAGGGGTGGTGACTGGGAAACTTTTTTAGAATATAGAGAATTAATTTGGCAGATTAGATTAGACTCATGCTCCCAAGTGGGCATGAATGATCATATTTCTATTAAGCCTGCATTTAAATTATTGGCATTAAATCCTAAATGAACCTTTCTATGGTTATTGATTTAAGTACACACAGATTTTTTGCCCATGGTACAGTTCAACATATTTTTGTCGACCTGTAAATATGTATGATATTTATTTATTTATTTATAATACGATATATATTACATTTTATACATTTTAACATCTATTTATTATATATCTATATTTATATTTAGGTTGTTGGGATGTTTGTTATGTAATATAGTTTATGAAAAAATTTTGGTCTTGGTCTTTCTTAGTAATTATTAATTATTCACTTTTATGTTTATACTTTATAGGTGTATTTACATATTGTACGTTTTTAAATTTGTAATATAATTTGCTAACTTTTGTTGTGCAAATAACTACTTTTTTGTAATGAATACATTACAAGTATTTTTAAAAAGTTCATGTTAAGCGCTTATGGTGTGTTGAACAGTGTTTTTTTAACTGATTTAGTTGATTCATTTAGTTAGATCAATCTGTTGCTATGGTCCTTAATTGATCATAACGAAAAGTATTTATATGTAATAATTAATGACTAATTGATTCTGATGAAGTCTCGTGGGTAGAGACAAAAGCGCGCTAAATCCATGTTTTGTAAGACGTTTTTGGTGTTTGACATTGATTAAAATTATATACATTTTTTATCACTGGAGCGTGGTTTTTCGGAAGTTTACTGGAGGATATACCTTTATTGTGCTGATCAGCGGACAGTATTTTTTCCAATTTTTGTTTTTGGTGAGCTACGTGGAGTGATTTTTTAAAACCTCTACTATCCATTTCCAATGCTCAACAATTACACTCTAATATTGCTAAACTTAAATAGCTTTGGCATCAGGGTGTTACCTCCCGCATTGGTGTACAGGAATAAAGCCATGAGTACAAGTCCACATAACCAGAGATGTTATGTAGTCCTATCTCGCCTACATTCTTACCCGTGTGTTCGGAGCATCGGCCAACTTTTCAAGCTCGAAGTCTTTCATTGGCTGGGCTAAGCAGGTATCCCATGGTGCACTGCTCCATGTCCCCAGATCTCATTTGCCACTCAAGTAGCTAGGACGTGGTCTCGCTTTGGCTGTGGCCAAGTACCTTTTTTTCTTGTATTCAGAAATATTTGTGGTCATAAACAAAAAGCTATTTTCATAGCTATTGTTCTTGTCCCTTATAGTTGCTGGTGTGTTTGTGGTTTGTGTGTATCCCGCTAAGTGTTCCCTCGGGCTAGGCCCGTTTCAGTTGGAGGACCTAGTCCTTTTCCCCTCAGTGTTCCAAACCGTTTTATTTAGAGGTTTGTTTCTTCTGGTAGTCTCTAACCGTTTAAATTAGAGGTTTTTGACTCATTGGTTTTGTATGTGTCTGTGTTTTTGAACAGTTGGTGTGTACTGTGTTCCATGTATCTGGTTCCCGCGTTTTTTGTGCTTGAGTGCCTGTGAACTTCTTAGTTTCTCTAGGTTAAGTTGTGCTTATTTGTTGAGAATGTCCAAGGATTCCAAAGAGCACAAACCTTCGGGTTTCAAAAAGTGCTCTAAATGCGGGTACAAAATGTCCATCACCGATGGACGTCTATTGCCTAGGAGCCATCCATTTGCAGGAGTCTGAGTCCTGCGGTTTTTGTCTTGCGTTCAGTCCCAGAGTGCTTTAAGAGAGGAAGAATAAGCTCATCTTAAAAGGACTGCTGAAACCTCTTTTGAGGTTTTGGATTCTTCTCCGAGTGACAAAGCTAAGTCATCCAAATCCAAGAAAAGATCACCGGCTCCGTTAGCTTCATCGGAGCCTCCGGAGAAAGTCCCAAAACTTGCATAGACTTCCTCGGCTCCACTGCCTTCGGGGCTGCAGGAGGTGTCGGTGGTAATGGAACCGGCTTCGGATCCAATTATATTGGAACCTCTTCGGAGCCAATCGCCCTGTCTCAGACCAGTCTCTCCTGAGAGGAAATCTCGATCTCCCTCCCTGTCCTCCAAATTCTCCAGGACCCTCTCGGATAGGGATGTTGATAGGGTGGTCCAGAGGCTCCTCCAGTCGCTGGTTTTGGCTACATTGTTTTCGGCTCCGGCCCAGTTGGCTCCGGAGTCCGTCCCGACCCTTGCTTCGATCATTCCTCCTCCAAGCACATCTCTGTCTTCGGAGCTAGAGTGTTCCGTGCCATGTGATGTTCCTATGTCGGTTCCGATGGCCCCACTGGCTCCATCCGTACAGACATCGGCTCCGACCCCATCGGCTCCGTCCTCGGGGTTCGGGAGTCTTCAGTCGGGCCCGAGGGGGACGTATCGGGGCATGTGTCGGTCCAGAGTCTCCCTCTCGGTGCCTCGGCTCGGGGAATTCAGACTCCTGTCATGGTCTCGGAGGCTGGCTGATCCTCTGACTCAGCCTTTGAGGCCATGCGGACTGCGCTGGCCAGATCGTCAGCATCAGGTGGATCGGTCACTCTGTCCCCCACCACTCCAGTGAGCCTTTGACCACCCTATATCTACGGACAGCAGAGCACCAGGGCCTAGGGATACCCCCACGAGTGGTCCCCAACTTTGAGGGCCCTTCAGAGTTCATGCCCGAGGAGCCCCCTACAAAGAAAAAGTACAGTTTTGTACCTACCATAAATGTAGATGTTCGAAGATCCACATTGCTGCAGTCCTTACATAGGGTAGTCCGCTGTCCTCGGTCGGCCCGAATACCAAAGTATTAGGCTGACGTCGGTCAAGGGCGCTTAGAACTGACATCAGAACGTCAGGGTACAAAAGCGCATGACCGACGTCATATCCTCAGTCTTTTCTTGCCCCAGATGTCAGAAGGCCCTAAAAAGAAAGGCCATAGCCAAAACACAGGAAAAAACATCCAACCACCCATGTACAAACAATATATACAATATTTACAACCCAAACCACACAACCACCCCAAACTACAGAGGGGAAGGAGGGAGATTGACTGCAGCAATGTGGATCTTCGAACATCTACATTTATGGTAGGTACAAAACTGTACTATGTTCTTCATCTCACATTGCTGCAGTCCTTACATATGGGTAGAATCCCAAAGCAGAGGTAAGGGAGGTTGGCAAACTCATAAAGCATTGGGAGCTGCCAAAATGCCCTGTAAGATTGCAGTGGCAAATCCCGCCCTAGATTTAGAATAAAGTAGAAGGTTGTAATGTTTAGAGAAAGTATGCACTGAACTCCAAGTAGCTGCTTCTAAAATATCTTTAGTAGCTACCCCCCTTAAAAAGGCTGTAGAAGTGGCAGTAGCCCTAGTGGAATGAGGTCTGATTCCAGCTGGAATCATTTTACCATGATGGGAGTAACAGAAAGCAATACAAAAACCAATCCACTTAGAAATAGTTTGTTTTGAAACAGGTTTTCCCTGAGAACCCAAAGCAAAAGAAACAAACAACTGCTGAGACTGCCTGAACCCTTTAGTTCTGCTCAAATAATAACGCAACTGCCTGTGAATATCCAAAGTGTGCAAAATCTTTTCCCCTTTATTTTGGGGGTTTGCATAAAAAGTAGGCAAATGAATGGTTTGGTTTAAAGCCACACTAGAAACCACTTTAGGCATAAAGGAAGGGTTAGTACGCAAAGATACTCTATCCTTATGGAAAATTAAGAAAGGCTCAACTGCCATAAGGGCCTGTAATTCAGAAACCCTTCTCGCAGAGGTAATGGCCAACAAAAAAGCAGTCTTCCATGATAAATATTTCAATTCGGCAGTAGCTGCAGGCTCAAAAGGTTGTAGAGTGAGTTTCTCCAACACAAAATTGAGATCCCAAGCAGGAGTAGGAGCTCACATGGGGTCTTATATTCTTTGCCCCTCTAAGGAATTGCTTAAACAAAGGATGAAAAAATAATGGTGGGTCACAGTCATAGTGAGCAGAAATGGCTGCAGCATGAACCTTTATAGAGGAGAAGGACAAACCTTTGTCCAATAACTCAGTAAGGTATTGAAGAGAAACACTTAAATTAGGTTTGGAAACATCAAAATCCTTCGCTGTACTCCAAATGAAAAATCTCCTCCATTTGTCAGCATAAACTTTCCTTGTACTAGGCCTTCTGGCCTCCAAAATAACATCCAAAACTTGTTGTGGAAGCTGAGACCCTCCAGGATCTAGAAAAGAATATGCCAGGCTGTTAGATGCAGAGACTGAAGTTTGACATTGAGTAATTGACTGTTCTCCTGAGACAGCAGGTGTGGAATCGAAGGCAAAGGCCATGGATGCTCCCGTACCAAACTTCTCAGTAATGGGTACCAGTGCTGTCGAGGCCAATCCGGAGCTATTAAAATCATGGTTGGCTTGTCCTGTCTGACCTTCAGGAGTACCTTTGGGAGGAGAGGCAGTGGTGGAAAGGCATAGACGTGAAGATTGCTCCAATTGAATGATAGAGCATCCACTTTCCAAGCTGCGGGATGAAACCTTTTTGTGCAAAACTTTGGCAACTGGTAATTTAGTGGAGAAGCGAACAGATCTATGTCTGGAGTTCCCCATAACACTGTCAATTTTTGAAATACATGAGGATCCAATTTCCACTCGTGGGGATCCATTATCTGTCTGCTCAACACATCTGCTAAGGAGTTCTGTGCTCCTGGCAGAAACCTTGCCTGAAGATTTAGTTGTAAGCTGAGAGCAGTCTCCCACAAGATCATTGCTTGTCTGCATAGAGGGTAAGAATGTGTCCCCCCTTGCTTGTTGATGTACCACATGACAGTTGTGTTGTCTGTTTGAATCAACACCTGCCCGGGAAGAAGTAAATCCTTGAAAGCTATCAATGCAAATTGGACTGCTAACATCTCCTTCAAGTTGATATGTAAATGTTGAAGTCTGGCAGGCCACGTGTCTTGTATCCATTTTCCATTTAGATGAGCTCCCCAAGCTTTGTCGGAGGCATCTGTCGTTAGAATCTGACTCGCCTCTGGTCGGGTCACAGAGAGTTCCTTGTTTAGGTGACATTCCTGAGCCCACCACAAAAATTCCTTTTGAATGCAAGGTATTATCTGAATGACAGTGTCCAGATCTTGGCAGTGTTAAGGCCCATACATTTTGAGATACCATTGTAGCTTCCTCATATGCAGTTTGGCATTGGGAAGTACCAGAATACAAGATGCCATGAACCCCAAGGCTTGAAGGACTGTCCTTGCAGTCAGCCTGGACTGACGAGACAATTGATGGAAGTAAAGAGAAAGATTCTTTTGTTTGTCCGGGGTCAAAAGGGCCATCTGGGATGCTGTATTCAGTCTCACACCCAGAAAGCACATGTCCTGAGAGGGTACTAGACTGGACTTTATTTCGTTCACAGAATACCCTAGGCATCTTAACACTGCCATCACATACTGTAGATGATGAAGAAGTTCGTCTTTCCCTTGAGCCAGAATCAGGCAATCGTCCAAATAAGGATAAATTTGTATTCCTCTTAACCTGAAGAAGGCTATCACTGGAGCCAGAACCTTTGTGAACACTCTGGGCGCAGTAGATAAGCCAAAGGGCAATGCAGAGAACTGATAATGAAAAGTCCCAGCTCGAAAACGCAGATACTTCCTGCAACTGAGCCTGATAGGAACATGAAGGTAAGCCTCTTTGAGATCCAGAGTCACCATCCAGTGATCTTTGCCCAGCAGAGGTAGAAGCTGCTGTAACGTCAACATTTTGAACTTTGGAATGTCCAGATATGTGTTGAGGATAGATAAATCCAAAATTGGTCTCCACGTGTTCCCTTTCTTGGGTACTAGAAAAGTACAGTTTTGTACCTACCATAAATGTAGATGTTCGAGGATCCACATTGCTGCAGTCCTAACCATTGGGTAGTCCGCTGTCCAGTCGGCCCGAATACCAAAGTATATGGCTGACGTCGGTCAGGGCGCATTAGACTGACGTCAGTACGTCAGGGTACTAGTGCGCATGACCGACGTCATATCCTCAGTCTTTTCTTGCCCCAGATGTCAGAAGACCCTGAAAAGATAAGGCCCAAAATCCAAAAACACCAAACATACCTGCACCAAAATATGTACAATATATACAAACTGAGTTGAACATAACCTCACCTACACAACCACCCCTAAACACAGAGGGGAAGGAGGGAGGGTAAATTGGACTGCAGCAATGTGGATCCTCGAACATCTACATTTATGGTAGGTACAAAACTGTACTATGTTCTTCATTCCACATTGCTGCAGTCCTAACCATTGGGTAGAATCCCAAAGCAGAGGTAAGGGAGGCTGGCAAATCATAAAGAAGCAGGAGCTGATAACATGCCTTGCAAAATGGCTGTAGCAAAACCAGCCCTAGACTTAGAGTAGAGAGGAAGGTGGTAATGCTTAGAGAAAGTATGCACTGAACTCCAAGTAGCTGCCTCCAAAATATCCTTAGTTGCCACCCCTTAAAAGCTGTTGATGTGGCAGTAGCCCTAGTGGAATGAGGCCTAATCCCAGCTGGAATCTCCTTGCCATGATGGGAATAACAAAATGCAATGCAAAACCCAATCCACCTAGAAATAGTTTGTTTTGACACAGGCTTGCCCTGAGAACTCAAAGCAAAAGAAACAAACAACTGCTGAGACTGCCTAAAATCCTTAGTCCTGCTCAAATAATAACGTAATTGCCTATGTACATCTAAAGTGTGCAAAATCTTTTCCCCTTTGTTTTGGGGATCTGCATAAAACGTAGGCAAATGAATAGTTTGGTTTAAAGCCACACTAGAAACCACTTTAGGCATAAAGGAAGGATTCGTACGTAATGATACCCTATCCTTATGAAAAATCAAAAAAGGCTCAACCGCCATGAGGGCCTGTAACTCAGAAACCCTTCTTGCAGAAGTAATGGCCAACAAAAAAGCAGTCTTCCATGACAAGTATTTCAGTTCAGCAGTAGCTGCAGGCTCAAAAGGTTGTAGAGTAAGTTTCTCCAACACAAAATTGAGATCCCAAGCAGGAGTAGGAGCTCTACGTGGGGGTCTTATATTCTTTGCCCCTCTAAGAAATTGCTTGAACAAAGGATGTGAAAACAATGGTGGGTCACAATCATAGTGAGCTGAAATTGCTGCAGCATGAATCTTAATGGAAGAGAAAGACAAACCTTTGTCCAATAACTCAGTAAGATATTGAAGAGCCACACCCAAATTAGGCTCAAAATCTCCAAATTCTTTGCTGCAGCCCAAAATAAAAATCTCTTCCATTTTTCTGCGTACACTTTCCTTGTACTAGGTCTTCTGGCTTCCATAATCACATTTAAAACTTGTTGAGGAAGTTGAGACCTGCTGACTTTTAAAACAGAATATGCCAGGCTGTTAGATGAAGAGAGTGAAGCTTGACATTGAGCAGACGACCGTCCTTCTGAGACAACAGATGTGGAATCAAGGGTAAAGGCCATGGGGGCTTCTTTACCAGACTCCTCAGTAATGGGTACCAGTGCTGCCGAGGCCAATCTGGAGCTATTAAAATCATCCTTGGCTTGTCTTGTCTGACCTTTAGAAGCACCTTTGGAAGAAGAGGCAGAGGTGGAAACGCATACACATGAAGATTTTTCCAACTGAAAGAAAGAGCATCCACTTTCCAAGCTGTGTGATGAAACCTCTTTGTGCAAAACTTTGGCAGCTGGTGGTTTAGTGGAGAAGCGAACAGATCTATGTCTGGAGTTCCCAGGACACTGTCAACTTTGAAATACATGAAGATCCAGTTTCCACCGTGGGGATCCATGATTTGTCTGCTTAACACATCTGCTAAGGAGTTCTGTGCTCGGCAGAAACCTTGCCTGAATAGTTAGTTGCAAGCTTAGCGCAGTCTCCCATAAAATCATTGCTTGCCTGCACAATGGGTAAGAATGTGTTCCCCCTTGCTTGTTGATGTACCACATGACAGTTGTGTTGTCTGTTAGAATCAACACCTGCCCTGGAAGAAGTAACTTCTTGAAAGCCATTAATGCAAACTGGACTGCTAACATCTCCTTCATGTTGATATGTAGATGCTGAAGTCTGGCAGGCCACTTGTCTTGTATCCACTTTCCATTTAGATGAGCTCCCCAAGCAATGTCTGAGGCATCTGTCGTTAGAATCTGACTCGCCTCTGGCCGGGTCACAGAGAGTCCCTTGTTTAGGTGACATTCCTGAGCCCACCACAAAAATTCCTTTTGAATGCAAGGTATTATTTGAATGACAGTGTCCAAATCCTGGCAGTGCTGTGTCCATAAATTTTTGAGATACCATTGTAGCTTCCTCATATGCAGTTTGGCATTGGGAAGCACCAGAATACAAGATGCCATGAACCCTAAGGCTTGAAGGACTGTCCTTGCAGTCAGCCCGGACTGAAGAGATAGTTGATGGAAGTAACTGGAAAGATTCTTTTGTTTGTCCGGGGTTAAAAAGGCCATCTGGGCTGCTGTATTCAGTCTCACACCCAGAAAGCACATGTCTTGAGAGGGTACTAGACTGGACTTTATTTCGTTCACAGAATACCCTAGGCATCTTAGCACTGCTATAACATATTCCAAATGCTGTAGAAGGTTTTCCTTTTCTTGAGCCAGAATCAGGCAATCGTCCAAGTAAGGATAGATTTGAATTCCTTTTAGCCTGAAGTAAGCTATCACTGGAGCCAGAACCTTTGTGAATACTCTGGGCAGTAGATAAGCCAAAGGGCAATGCAGAGAACTGATAATGAGAATTTCCAGCTCGAAACGCAGATACTTTCTGCAACTTAGTCTTATAGGTACATGAAGGTAAGCTTCCTTGAGATCTAAAGTTACCATCCAGTGATCCTTGCCCAGCAGAGGTAAAAGCTGTTGTAACGCCAACATTTTGAACTTGGGAATGTCCAGATAAGTGTTGAGGATAGATAAATCCAAAATTGGTCTCCACGTGTTCCCCTTCTTCGGTACTAGGAACAGGCGAGAATAAAATCCTAGGCCCTTTTCTGGCACAGGAACCGCTGAATGGCCCCTATTTGGAGCAACTGAGAAATTTGCTTGTGAGCCTCTTGTCTTTGTAGAGGAGGAATGTCTGGCATGCCTTTGAAAGGAGGCAAGGTATGGAAATAAAACCTGTAACCGTGGTGAATGATATCCAGAACCCATTTGTCTTGGGTAATTAAATCCCAATTTTCTTTGAAAAGAGACAGTCTTCCTCCTAGAGGTGCCGCCAGAGAAGGTACTGGCAGCTGAAAAGGCAGGTCATTGGGTCTGCTTACGAAAGGACTGACCCCTGCCCTCACTAGAAGTCTGAGCAGGCGAACTCCCTGTCCTAGGCCTAAAAGCCCCTTGAGCTCTGCCCCTACCACGCCTAGACCTACTCCTAGACTGGGAATCATAAGCAGGATAAGTCCATCCCTTAGCAGGCCAATTCCTACTAAACTTCGGAGGCTGCACCTGCAAAAAATCCTTAACAGTCTGCATAGACTTAGCCTTGTCCTCCATCTTCTTTAAAACTGCTTCCACAGGCGAACCAAACAACACATCAGACTGTAAAGGAGCATCCAAAATCCTTGTCTTAACATGCTCAGCCAAGTTCTGATCTCTCAACCAGGCGTGCCTACGAAGAACAGAACCAGTGGCAGCCACCCTGGAAGAGGCCTGCACAGCATCAAAACCACATTGCAAGGAATGCTTACCCACTTGTTCAGACACATGAACTAAATCCTGCAACTCTTTACAGTCAATACCTTCCGCCAGAGCATCCACCTTAGATTTCAACTGTGAAAGAAGATAATTCTGATATTTTAACATGTGAAACTGACAATTCAACGGCCTCATGGCTAAAGTGGAAGAAGTATACACTTTCTTTCCCCATCTATCCAAAGCCCTTGCCTCTTTATCAGGAGGGACAGGATTTTTAACAACTGAGGCCTTCACACCTTTAGGCCCCTGAGAGACAGTTTCCGGGTCTGCCCTAGGACTCTTAAAAGATACTTATGAGCTTCAGGCACCCTATAATACCTATCCGGTTTAACTGGGGCAGGAGGCAAAGAATCAGGATTCAAGGAAGCCTCTGCAAAACATCTTCCACCACATTCAAAACAGGAGGTATAGCTAAAGGCCTATGCTGGGGTAAAACAAGAACTCCCTAAGCCTTTTCCTGGAATCAGAGAAATCTTGGCCTTCCCATTTAAAATGCTCCCTCATGGAATGCAAAGTCTCTGAAAATGAAAAATCCTCAGGAGGAGAAGCTGAAGGAGTAGAATCATCCACATCAGAATCAGAATAAGTAGGGAACTCCTGCAAGTCTTCAGTCAAGACTCAGAAGCCTCGAGCATTGCTCAAAACTCTCAAACTCAGATTCCACCCTAGGCCTCTTATCAGGAGGGGGCATAGAACCCCTTATCATAGTAATCAAATCTTCTGCCATTTTAAGCATATGTTTCTTAGGCAAAGACCCTGAAGCACTAGGAGAAACCCCCACTGAAGCAAAACTTGGCCTGCCCTTAAGGAAGCCTTGGGAACAGAAGGAGGGCCCTAACACTTTAGGAAGTGAGGGAAGAACAGCCACCTGAGAAGCCCCTCAGCCTGGCCTACTTCCTGAGAGGAAACATCCTGTAACAGTAAAGTCTCTCCCTGAGACTCCAAAGAAACACCTGGCAAAACCTCCGGCTCCACTGAGCCCTCTAAAGAACCGACATCAGGGGCTGTCGGTTCTTCCCTAGGCTTTGCTGTTTTGTCCTTGCGCTGTTTAGCGAAGCCGGCGCCGGAGCATCCGACGGCATTTTATAGTTACAACGCTTCCCAAACACTAACCTAGCACAGTCTAACCTTCTCTTAATAGTGCGTTTGTTAAATCTAGCACAAGAGCGCATCCAACAACGCCGTGCTCAGGCCCTAAACAAGGTATACACAAAGTATGATAATCCCTATGAGGTATCTGTTTCCCACAAGAAATACAGTTATTTACTTTTTCTGACATCCGGTTAAATACTGAGGCAAGAAAAAACCAAAATAATCCCAACGGGTACTTAGCCAACTTTGATTCGGTCTGAAACTCTGACTTCAGAAACTTTCAGAACGCCAACCTGCACTCGCAAAATTGCTTCTGCATCGGACCATGCGGCAAAAAAGACTGAGGATATGACGTCGGTCATGCGCACTAGTACCCTGACGTACTGACGTCAGTCTAATGCGCCCTGACCGACGTCAGCCATATACTTTGGTATTCGGGCCGACTGGACAGCGGACTACCCAATGGTTAGGACTGCAGCAATGTGGAATGAAGAACATCAGGCGAGAATAAAATCCTAGGCCCACTTCTGACAGAGGGACCGGTTGTATAGCTCCTATTTGAAGTAGTTGAGAAATCTGTTTGTGAGCCTCCAGTCTTTGCTGAGGAGGAACGTCTGGCATGCCTTTGAAAGGAGGCAAGGTATGGAAATAAAATTTGTAACCTTGGTGTATAATGTCCAATACCCATTTGTCCTGGGTAATTAAAAGCCAGTTTTCCGAGTGCCAACCTTCCTCCCAAAGGTGCTGCCAGGCAAGAAGGATCTGGCAGCTGAAAAAGTAGGTCATTGGGCCTGTTTACGAAAGGACTGGCCCCTGCCCTCACTCGAAGATTGTGCAGGTGAACTCCATGTTCTAGGCCTGAAGGTACTCTGAGCTCTGCCCCTACCACGCCTAGATCTACCCCTAGACTGAGAATCAGAAGAAGGATACGTCCACCCCTTAGTAGGCCAATTTCTACTAAACTTCGGAGGCTGAACCTGCAAAAAATCCTTAACAGTCTGCATAGACTTAGCCTTGTCTTCCATTTTTTTCAAGACTGACTCCACAGGTGGACCAAACAACACTTCAGACTGTAAAGGAGCATCCAAAATCCTTGTCTTAACATGGTCAGATAAATTCTGATCCTTAAGCCAGGCGTGCCTGCGAAGAACTGAACCAGTAGCAGCCACCCTAGAAGAGGCCTGCAAAGCATCAAAACCACACTGCAAGGAATTCTTACCCACCTGTTCAGAGACATGCACCAAATCTTGTAATTCTTTACACTCAATACCTTCTGCCAGAGCATCCACCTTAGATTGCAACTGAGAAAGAAGGAAATTCTGATATTTCAACATATGAAACTGGCAATTCAAAGCCCTCATTGCTAAAGTAGAAGAGGTATAAACCTTTTTTCCCCATCTATCCAAAGCTCTAGCCTCTTTATCTAGAGGAACTGGATTCTTAACAACAGAGGCCCTGACACCCTTAGGTCCCTGGCTAATAGTTTCCGGGTCCGCCCTAGGACTCTTATAGAGGTATTTATGAGCCTCAGGCACCCTGTAATACCTATCCGGTTTAACTGGCGCAGGAGGCAGAGAATCAGGATTAAGGGAAGCCTCTGAAAACACATCTTGCACAACATCCAGAACAGGAGGTATAGCTAAGGGCCTATGCTGAGGTAAAAACAAAAATTCCCTTAGCCTTTTCCGTGAATCAGAGAAGTCCTGACCTTCCCACTTAAAATGTTCCCTCATAGAATGAAGTGTCTCTGAAAAAGAAAAATCCTCTGGAGGAGAAGCAGGAGTGGAATCTTCTGCATCAGAATCAGAATAAGGAGTGAATTCCTGCATGTCTTCAGCCGAAGACTCTGAATCATCTGAAGCTTGTTCAAAACTTTCCAACTCTGGCTCCACCCTAGGCCTCTTATCAGGAGGGGGCATAGAACCTCTAATCAGAGTAATCAAATCTTCTGCCATTTTAAGCATGTGCTTCTTAGGCACAGACCCTGCTGAACTAGGACTGACACCAACAGAAGATAAACCTGGCCTGCCTCTGGAAGAAGCCTTGGAAACAGAAGGAGAGGGCCTAACCACCCTGGGAAGGGAAGGGAGTACAGTAACCTGAGAAGCCCCCTCAGCCTGACCTGCCTCTTGAGAGGCCACATCCTGCAAAATTAAAGTCTCCCCCTGAGACTCCAGAGAAGCCTCCGTCGGAACCACCGGTTCCACTGAAGCCTCTAAAGAACCGGCGTCCGGAACGGACGACTCATCTTGCCTGGGTTTGACCGCTTTGTCTTTGCGCTTCTTCGTAGAAGCGGGCGTCGGAGCATCCGACGGCATATTATAATTGCACCGCTTACCGAAGACCAGCCTAGCACAATCCAACCTTCGCTTAATGGTGCGCTTATTAAACCTAGCACAAAAGCGACACCCGACTACGTCGTGCTCAGGCCCCAAACAAGGAATACACAAAGAATGATAATCCCTATGCGGTATCTGTTTCCCACAAGAAATACAATTATTCACTTTTTCTGACATCCGGTAATAAAGTGAGGCAAGAAAACAAAATATTCTAACGGGGTACTTAGCCAACTTGGATTCGGTCTGAAACTCCGAACTCGAAAAATTTCAGAACGCCGAACGGTACTTGCAACGCTGCTTCTGCATCGGACCATGCGGCAAAAAAGACTGGGGATATGACGTCGGTCATGCGCTTTTGTACCCTGACGTTCTGATGTCAGTTCTAAGCGCCCTTGACCGACGTCAGCCTAATACTTTGGTATTCGGGCCGACCGAGGACAGCGGACTACCCTATGTAAGGACTGCAGCAATGTGAGATGAAGAACATCGTGCAAAAGGAAGCACATAGACTCCCAGAATGAGTCTCTCACTTCTGATACTGACCTTGAGGAATCAGATGGGTCCCAAGTCATCTTCTGATGATGTTTCCTTCTCTGATATCCTGGAGATACTGAAGCAAAGAGGTGACTGGCCGTCCAAAGCCCCTTCCGAGGAGGAGTCTGTCTTCCTTAAGGCCTTTGGTGCTCAGCCCTCTGCCGCCTGGGTGTCCCCACCCTTCGACGAGCTCCTAGATTTGATCTGTCAAAGGGTGTGGGAAAACCCTGATTCTGTGGAGCCCATACCTAGGCATCCTAACAAGTTTCTTTCTGCTCCCCAGGGTAAGGAGTTTCTGTCTAAAGGATTCCCCGTAGATGCCATGGTGGTGGCGGCGGCCACTCAGGAGGAAGTAGCAGAGACCTCTTCCTCGGTCCATCCTCCTAACAAGGAGGCTAGAACTATGGACTGGTACGGGAAGCGTACACTCTCATAAGCAACCTTCACCTTACGGTCGCTGAACTATCTGTCTCATTTCACTCCGCTCCAGAGAGATCTCCTCAAGGAGCTAGGAGATAATCTTGCAGGTAATGTACCTGAGGTGGTAGCTCAGACGGTTAGCGCCCAGGTGTCTACCCTTAATTCCATGTACCTGAGGCGGTAGCTCAGACGTTTAGCGCCCAGGTGTCTACCCTTAATCCCACTGTCAACGCCTCCATGCGGCTCATTTCGTATGCAGCCGAGGGAGCGAGTAGGGCAGCAAGCTCAGGAGTCGCCCTTAGAAGGCAAACCTGGCTGCGCCTGTGTCACTTTGCAGAGGCTTTCAAGTCTTCCTTCACAGATGCCCTCTTCGATGGTTCTTCTTTGTTCGGAACCAAAGTGAAAGACACCCTCACCAGGTGCGAGCAAGAGGGAAAGACCCTGTCTGCCATAGGGGTCCGTTTTTCCCTTCCTTCTAGGCCTTATCCCAAGGCCCAGCAAGGTGGGAAGATGTGGTTCAAGAAATCACAGAGGTTTTTTTGGCCGCACAAGGTGAGTCCCCCTCCAGAGGCAGAGGAGGGGGAGGTTATTCAGGGAGATGCCGCCCTAGAGGCAGAGGAGGCCCCCGCAATTAGGGAGACAGCGATTTCTTTCGCGGCTCCACATACTCTCGAGGGAGTGCCCGGCTGTGCTTATCTGGAGCCAGTTGGGGGTCGATTTTTGTTATATCCGAAAGCCTGGGGAATCATCACCCAGGACCGATGGGTATTACGAATAATTTCCAGAGGTTATCTCATTCCGTTCACCTCAGACCCCCCCTCCAATCAGAAAAATCCCAGACGTTCTACCCAGTCAAAGAGATCAAGCAGCCTCAGAGGTTTCAAAGCTACTAGAAAAAGGAGCCATCCAGTGTGTCCCCTCAGACCAAATCGGATTAGGGACTTACTCAAGATTCTTTTTGGTGCCGAAAAGAACAGGGGACCTGAGACCCATATTAGATCTCAGCCAGCTGAACGACTACATACAAAAGCCCAAGTTCCGTATGGTCACGCTATAATCTATCCTCCCACTGCTGGGAGAGGAGATATGGATGTGCTCCATCGACCTCAAGGATGCTTCCTACCATATCAAAATGGACAGAGCATCCAGGAGTCATCTACGCTTCTGGCTGGGAGACAGTCATTTCCAGTTGCGAGCCCTGCCCTTTGGTCTCACCACAGCCCCCCAGGGTGTTCAAGTGTATGGCAGTGGTGACTGCTCACTTGAGGCATCAGGGATTCCAAGTGTTTCCATATCTGGACGACTGGCTCCTCACCGCCCCCACCAAGCATCTACTAGTCCAAACCAGGGACGCTACCAACTTATGTCAACAGCTGGGCATAACACTAAATTTTGAAAAATCTGCTTTGTTGCCCTTGCAGAGTGTCACCTTTATAGGCGCAGAGTTAGACACCATTCAAATGCGAGCATTTTTACTGCAGGAGAGGATCAGAGCCTTGCAACAGCGGATACACATCCTGATGCCCCTGAGGAAGCAAAGGCAAGATGGGTTTCTCCAACTCCTGGGGACCATGACAGCAACGATTATGTTGGTCCCTCTAGCGAGACTGCACATGAGGCTTCTTCAATGGCTCCTCTTTGCCCAATGGTCTCTCCAAAAATTGCCTCTCTCACCCCATTTTGCTCACGAACAGGTGCAAACAAGATCTCAGTTGGTGGCTTCGCACCAACAATTTGGACGGGGGAAGACCCTTCGTTCCACCCATCCCAGTTGCCACAGTGACCACGGACGCCTCCCAGATGGGGTGGGGGTGGGGCATTATCTCAGCAGGACTGTCCAAGGCACGTGGCAAGATTACGAGATACATCAACATCCTAGAGATGAGAGCAGTGCTATTTGCTCTGCAGGCACTTCAGAGCTTTCTACCTCTACGGACGATTACAATACACTCGGACAACATGTCCATAGTGTGGTATCTAAACAAGCAAGGTGGAACCAGGTCTTACCCCCTGTGCAGAGAGGCCATGCGAGTGTGGCAGTGGGCAATTACTTCCCAAAGGTTTCTGGTGGCAACGCACATTCCAGGAAGTCCAACGTTATTGCGGACAGGCTAAGCAGAGCCATTCTGATGCCGTACGAGTGGTCCCCGAATCGTCTAGTTGCAGATGGTGTCAGCCTTGCTGCGACCTCTTTGCCAGCCCCCTCAATGCCAAATGCAGTAGCTACTTCACGCTGATCCCCCCACAGGGGGAGTCACCCAGGGATGCTCTAGTTCACGATTGGCCCTCTGGTCTGCTTTCTGCTTTCCCTCAGTTTCCCTCGCTATCAAAGGTGATTCAGAAAGCGCAATCCTTGGGAAGCAGAATGATTCTGATTGCTCCACACTGGCCTCATTCAAGTCTGGTTCCCCTTTCTTCAACCATACATTGTGGACACTCCTTGGATTCTGGCCCCTCAACCAGATTTACTGACACACATGTCAGGACAATTCCACCCCTCTCTGATGACCCTCCAGTTGACATCCTGGCTGCTCCACTTCCATCGTTAGTTAGGCTTCATAATTTTTCACTGGCAGTGGTTCACATTTTATCCTCCTCTCATACACCATCTACTAGGAGGATTTATTCTAGTAAATGGAAGAGGTTTACTATTTGGGCGCATACCCAAGGGATCGATCCCTACACAGCTCCAATTGCTTCAGTCTTGGAGTTTTTGTCTATGCTTTTCCATCAGGGTCTGCATCAGCTACTCTTAAAGTTCAATTGGCAGCGATATCTAATTTCCATGTGGCTAATGAACCTAGTCTCATGGCTCGTAGACTATGCAAGGCTTTCCTGAAGGGTACTCTGTTACTCCTTTCTCCAGTCTCCGAACCTGTCATGCCCTGGGATCTCAATTTTGTTCTACAAGCCCTCACTTCACCACCTTTCGAGCCTGCAGCTACCTGCAAGTTGAAATTCTTGACCTGGAAGACAGCCTTCTTAATAGCAATCACTTCAGCAAGGCGAGTCTCAGAGATTCAGGCCCTTTTTGTCAAACCTCCTTACTTAATCTTCCACAAGGACAGAGTTTCTCTTAGACCGAACCCTTCCTTTCTTCCTAAAGTGGCTTCTGCGTCTAATCTTAACCAATCCATTGAGCTGCCGGTATTCTTTCCTCATTTTTCTAACAAGGCAGAATTTAAATTTCATCAGCTGGATGTACACAGACAGCTACGCTTCTATCTGCACCGAACAAAAGATGTCCGGAAGTCTGACCAATTATTTGTCTCCTTTTCGATAAAGGAAATTGGTTCCCCGGTCTCCAAGCTCAACATTTCCAGACGGATATCTAGTTGCATCTCTTTCATTTACCATGCGGGAGGAAAAGATCTGCCATTTCCGGTAAAGGCTCATTCTACTCGGGCTGTTTCTACTTCCGCAGCTTATCAAGCCAGGTTGTCTATGGATGATATATGTGCTGCGGCTACTTGGGTTTCCCCTCACACATTTGTTTCTCATTACAAATTGGACGTGGTTTCCAGGAGCAGGTCGTCCTTTGGCTCCACAGTACTCAGGAGTATTTTCCTATGAGCCACCCAGGATGTAGGTGCTAGGGACACTAAGAATGTAGGCGAGATAGGACTACATAATATCAAGAAGTTATGTACTCACCATAACGTTTGATGTATGTAGTCCATCTCGCCTCACATTCTTACTTACCCTCCCACCTTTCCCCCTTCCTGGAGGATCTGGAGGTTAGGTTGGTATTTACAGAATTCCATTTGCTTGAGCTTATTCTTTTTCTCTGATGTTGTGTATGCATGAGGTATAAATGACTTCTGCAGCAAACTAGATCTGGGGACATGGAGCAGTGCACCATGGGATACCTGCTTAGCCCAGCCAATGAAAAACTTAGAGCTAAAAAAAGTTGGCAGAGTCGGAGCCGATATTCGGCTCCGAACCCACGGGTAAGAATGTGAGGTGAGATGGACTACATACATCGAACGTTATGGTGAGTACATAACTTCTTGTTTTACATCGGTTCAGGCTCCCAATGGCTCAGGCAAAGAGGACGGGCAAGCCCATCTTGGGGGGGGGGGGGCATGCACACAAAGGGCACACTGGCTCGTTGAGCTCCCTGCAGTAGACTGGGGTGACAGCATGAAATGCTGCCTGGAGGGTAAGCAGGATATCCTGTTGAGGGATGAACAGTCTGGGAAGTGAAGGGCCAGGCAGCACTAACATCCATTACTTGTCTCACCCGTTCGCCATTTCTGATGTGCAAAAGAATTAAGAATTAAATTTAAAAAAAAAAAAAAAGTTACCCATGGCAGGATTAGGATACTGTTGCTGCAGGTGCTTCAATCTCCTTGGCCCCAGACATGGGTTGCAGCTAGTCCGTGCGAGTAAAAAACTTTAGCAGACAAGGAAAACCCCAAGGTCAGTTGTGGGAAGCAAAAATTAAGCAATAAACGCAACAGACAAGGCTGAATAGTCAATAAATTTCAAAAGAAAATGCCAATCAACATCAAAAAGGTTTTAAGAATGACACTGTTTGCATGAATTCCATCTTGAAAAAGCAGCATAATCTTGGGTTGTTTCTCTCTTATAATTTCTCAAAATGTTTTGGATTTCTAATACCATCATGCACCCAGATCTGCCTCTTTGTGCAGTTCAAATGGGGTTACATCCACTGGTAGTATATTTAAATATGCTTGTAATTTAATTTTTTTCCCCCATTCTGCTCCTACTACTGTTGGAACTGGGTCATTATTCCACTTGCTTTAGCTTCTGTCTGCATCTACTGGTATTTTATGAGCGTCTCTCGCTCAGTATACGTGGTTCTTAAATAACTGGGTGCAGTTATTTCACAAGCTACAATCCACACTATTGTGCCTTTCAGTACACAGACCCTCTGCCGACAGTATAATCACCAATACAGAGGAAGTTGCATAGCACAGCATTAAGGTTAGCAGTCTGGGAAAGTTTCAGATGCAGAGCTGACTAAAGGCCTGAGGCTTTAGTCCTGTTTATGCAGATCTGAGATCAGGAGGTTCATGCCTGTCAGTTTGTCTGCTCTCATCATCTAAGTGCCAACATTCTGAAGTGTCTTCCTTCCTTCGCATTCTTCCATCTACATCCCCAAGTACTCATCTGATCACGAAGCTTCTCTCTCAGATTCTTCTTTGGCCCATCTATGCCCGATGGGGGAGAACCTTATGGCTTACTCGTTCCCTGGGCCTGAGGGTCAATATGCTGGAAACAGCCATGTCATTCATGAAGAAGATAACATTTTTCCTCATACTCCCAAGCATGCTCATTAGAGCACAAAGAGTTGTATGGGGTAGGCCTCTGAGATGTATATCCGTATGATGATCAGATGTCCCTGCCCCCTCCTCCAAAGACAAGCAGCCATCTTGTGATCCTGGATCTATTGTATGCACTCGAATGTAAAGACAATGCCCAAGCAGATATAATCTGAGAGGCATACAGGCTAAGCTTCATTATTCTTCTCTCATCGCACTCCAGCTTCAATATGTAACATAGTTATTACTCGATATAGGCCACCTGGGTTGTAGTCAGGGGCTAGATCTTTCTGGGACAGAGCTGGCTAGCTACAGATCTATAATTTTGATTCAAAAGCGATATTTTATTACTGAGTTGCCAACTTTAGAACAAGGCTAAGCAAACCTTTTTAAAATGGCTCTGTAGAAATGCAAGGCATACCCAGTGACAACTAGACTAACTTCATCCATTGTGACATCTAAAATATATCCTGTGATGAGGTCATACCGAAATTTACATGCAATTCCATGGCTTACTAATAAACCAAACTTTGATGGTAAAAATAGGCTGGTACAGTATTACATTGTAGTAAAGTACTTCAAACGATGAAACCTCAACCCAATAAATGGAAATTACCAAAATAAAAGGTGTACAAGGTCATATGCCTTGACTCTGCAAAACTGTGTAGCTCTGACTCCACAATGGGGGCATCACACAGACTATTTACGGCTTGTATGATTTGCATAAATGTCCTCTCCCAAGGCCCCAAAAAGCCCTCAAACCTTCCTCTAGACAGCAACATAAACACTGTTATTTTTGACTACTGCCCACCACCACCCTTAAACACTAGGCATCCACACCCAATTCACATGCAGCAAATGTAAACCTTTTTAAAATGTATTTTTCTTCTACTGCCTGGTCTGATGCTTCTAACACATTACGCCCACACCCAAGACTGAAGCCTGTTAACCTGATGGGCTGTTATTTCTAACACAGTACACCCTGTAATTAAAACGAAGCCTGTTCCCTGGTGGTTTGACACTTCTAACACATACCCTACACCCAATACCTACTTGGTATCCTTAATCACACTTTACAGACATTTTTATAGCTTAATAAAAATAAAAAAAAAAAAAACAAAGTATAGAATGATTGGCATAATAACGCAACTAATTTATTTCTGTTGGTTCAATTGGGGGTACTTCATCCCCACTGTCAAGTTGTTGCCTCATCCTACAGATAAGTGATCTTCAGATGGTTTCATGCATCTCACCTTTTGTGCAACCCTTTTCTTTCAGTGGTAAACTGGATTTGAACACAAGCTTTCATGCTATCATGTTATCCCACCTATAACAAATTTAAGCTGTCCTTTCATACTATGCCTTCTTCATAGGTTCATAGGTTCATACTAGGCTATCTGCCCGCCCGAGGGCATCGCCCTACTTTCATTATCGCTTGCTCCACGCCACCCTGGGGGGGGGGGAAACTATACCCATTATTGCTTGTTATCTCTGTCGAGTGAGGACACTGAGGTAATCCCTGGGGTATATTTGCGATCTCCCATCCATTGGTCAAGTGAATCTATCCCTCCCAGCACGCTATTAATAGTCAGATCGAGGTTTAAGTCTCCCGCCCTTGTGGCTGAATTAATGTGGAATCATTTGATGCTATCCAAACACGGTCTCCTGTTCCTCTGACATGCTGCGTATATGAGGTATAAGCTTCATGTATGATTGAGGTTTACAATTATGAAGCTGGGTATCAACTGGGCAGTTACTTGGCAACAAGGGGACAAATCAGAGAAACATGCCACATGGTCTGTAACTTGACCAACTCTAAATCCGATACACAAAATGCATTTAATTTCATCCACACTACTACTGCAGCAGCAAAATGCAAGATAAAGACTACTTGACAAGGATACTCATTAAAAGATTTTAGCACTACATAATGTCCAACTAAAAAATAAGGTAGCTGAGTTTTATGTATGTATTAATACTGCAAAAAAATATATAAGCACTTAAAATTAAATTACACAAATATGTTTTCTCTTGAATATAGTTTGAAAAATTAAAAATTGAATTTTGGATAAAATTTCATTGGTCTTGTGCCTATATAATACTTTAGGATAACACATTTTTAAAGAATAAAACTAAATTACTGTCACAAAAGGTAGGGTTAAATTAATTCAGTCATTCCTTCTAATGAGGTGCAAATGCCAACAGGCTCAATTTATTAAGCAATAAAAGCAGAATTACTCCAATTCACACCTTTAAACTGGCTGCCTTCACAGACTGCAAGGTCTTTGCAATGAGAAAACAGCTTGAAATACAGATAAAAACCAACAGATAGCTTCAAACTGATGCAAGGGCTGGATTATAATGGATCATAGTGCTAAAAAGGACAATTTGCCAAAAGAAAATACTTTTATCGTCACATATACAGTGACCAAGAAATAGGTAGGAGAGATTAGTGGCAATTATGTTTGGTGAACAATTTAATTTACCATGTGACTCATAACTGACATTCTCAAACACTGATTGACATTCTCAAACACTGACTGGGCACAGAAGTATTTTTAGGATACTCTCTTAAATGCAGTCCACTTATGACCATATATTTAGTAGGCCTGGATCCACTGTGTCACAATCTGTCAATAATACACTAATTCCTGATAAAATTACCACTTTTGTGGCGAGGTATACCTGATTATTGGCTGGTTTGTATTTCAGTCCTGGTTTGTTCAAGATCCTCTCTATTTGTTCATGGTTGAAGTTAGAAATTCCTATGGCTTTTACCATGCCCGCATCCACCAATTCTTCCATTGCCTATTTAAAGCAAAATGCAATCAGTTTTTTTAGCATTGAACTAAAAAGAGGAAAGAAACATACTTGGCACAATTACAGCTTTCATGAGTGGAAACTTGACTAGCTACTATGGCAATGCTAAAACAGGTAAAAGATGAGAAACACTTTTATACATTTTCTAACAGACTGTCTCATTAGCTTATCAACCTCATTGAAATATGTCAAGGATGTCCCTGTATGTTACAAGGTGGACAGATAATTCTGAATGCCTCTACAGACAAAATGTGTCCCCCTGGTACTCTGAGAATTAAGGAGACAAAACTCTACCATCACAAAAAAGCTCAACATCTAATTAAAGTCACAAATCAGGGCCTTTCAAGTGCTCTCTACCATATACTATTCGACATTAAGGTTTCTCCTGTCAGTCTGAATTACATTATGCATGCATTTAGACTGATCAAAGGACAAGACCTTTTCCACGCACGACCGAAGCCAATAACGCAGCAGCAACTTACATAAATACAGTGTCATGTATACAAAACAATCAGGTAAAACTGATGTAGCTGCTGAAATGACTTACTCTTAAACATTACATTTTCAACTTTCTTCTTCTTCTTTCGGCTATTCCCAGTTAGAGATAGTCACAGCAGATCACCTGTCCGCTCATGACTGGCAGTAGAGTTTTTTACGGTGTAGAGTTGCCAGCCCGGCGCCCAAAGTTCTGTGGAAGACACACACGCGCACACACTCACACCTAGGGCCAATTTAGAGTGCCCAGTCCACCTACAGCATGACTTTTGGGATGTGGGAGGAAACCCACACGACCACAGGGAGGACATGCAGACTCCACACAGAAGGCACCCCAGCCGAGGATCGAACTGGAGAACCTCTTGCTGTGAGGGGACAACACTAACCACTACACTACCGCAGCCGCCCTCACCACCGCATTACATTTTCAACTTTATACAGTCTAAATTCCTTGAAGTTAAATTCCACTGTTTTCTGCCACAGGGCCGTACCACAGTACATCAAACTGCACTACAGAAATGAGAATGGAACAGCAGGATTTCTGGTTAATCACAAGTACATACTACTATATGGAACAATTCCTTAATATAAGCACGCAAAATCTGTTCCTCTCATTCCCATCTGCACGGAAGACCAAAACAGTACAACTCTTTCTAGCTTATAGCATTACAGATTTTTTGCTGTCTGGAACAATCAGTGAGGACAGAGATTATCCATTCGTCCGGAAAAATAAATTCAATCAGACTCTAATGCAGCGTACTGGAAAAACATGACATTCCATGAAGTTGACATTTTAGGACCTGGTTCTCATTCCCCTGAACTTTTATATTTCTTTTTATACTCCACACTTGTAAACCCAGTAGTCCTTTATTTGGTGCACTGCACTTAGAATGCTTAAAATTGATTTTAAATTTGTTAGAACTATGCCACAGCAATAAATGGAAATTAGAACTTGGAAGATATCAAGTAAAAAATTAAATAATTTATAACCCGAAACCAGTACTTTGAATGCCCGAAACCAGTACTTTGAATGTTACAATCCATTTTAATATTGTTGATATATACATTCACAAAAATGAAATTCTGAAATCAATGTATACCTTTTCTTTCATAAAACAAAGCCTTGGGCTTACCTCCCATGTGTCGACATAATCAGCATCACTTGGAATTGCCAGGCCCCTTTCATCCAAAGGGAAATCTTTATCACCAGCCTAGGATAATAAAACAAATCAAAATCAGCAACCCAGTATTTCTAACAGTTTGTTTTTAATTCTAACCATTCTACATCTTGGTCAAGAGAGACTCTCTTCTTGGCTCAAAGTTTTAGGAAAAGACTAAAGAAATAGTGCTAGGGTGTGCTTCAGTCATGCTTCCACTGGGACGCTTAAACACAGAATTCCATGCAATTAAATATGGAACTACTTAGTTCAACACGAATGTGCACTAAACCTTTGGTTCCCATTCGGAAATGCTGTTACCTCACAGCTCTAACACAGACACTGCAGTGTTTATCTAGACACTAAGTAACAAAGGGCATTTAGTGTTCTCAGTGAGATGAATTTCAACCGAGACTTCTCTAAAAGGACAGTGTACCACATAGCATGCTAATAACTGTAGCCAGCTCATTAGCACTAAATGCTATATACTTTATATCAAACATCTCTCTTTTTAAAGGTATAAAACATATGCAAATAGTATGAGTTAGCTTAAATTGATTATTTTAAATTAGCCTTACTGCCACATTAAGTTAACCAGGACATACTTGCATCCAATAAAACTTTTATTTAAAAGCACTTAAACATTCCACAGTCTGAACAGCTTACACTATTGTCTGACACAGCTCTAAAGCTTCTTAGAGGTGAAATCAGGGAAAAAAGGCTCAAAATCAGGAACGCATTTTAAATACTGAACTTGTATACTTTGAAAGCTTCTATTACAGCAGGTTTTATATTAGCATGCATTTTCTGAAGAATGACTTGACAGATGCCACATGCAGTAACAGACCAAAAATAAGGTGAAAAAAAAAAACCTCTGGGATATTCCACAAAATCAAGGACAGCTGAGAGTAATGATGTACAGTTTCTACAACAGTGTTCCATATTTGATGACTTGAATAGGATTATTTACAGTGTCTCTCTCTCCCACTCCCCCCTTTTCCTCTCTCCCCTCTCGCTCTTCCTGTCCTCCTCCACCCCCCACTACTCTCTTTTGCCACAATTCTTGGTAAACTGCAGCATCTCTTGGTGACACAGCTTTAGAAGCATCTCTCTTGTTTGTGTCTTTTGGCTTTTCCCCAGTTAGGGGTCGCCACAGCGGAACTCCGGTCCGCTAATGATTGGCAGTAGATTTTTATGTGCTGGCTTGCCAGGCCAACGCACAACCTTCAACAAAGGAACACCCATTCACGCATGTCTCCACGCAGAAGACACTCTGAGAATCGAACGGGCAACGTCTAACTGTGAGGTGACAACGCTACCGCACCACCTTTCTATAACTCAATCACAGTTCACACAGGCCCTATTTTAACTGCAAAATGACTGGTCATGACACTTGTAGCTGTTCATCATCATGGGACTTGAACTTCATATTCTTTAGATGTCTGTAATCATAGTAACATTTAACAGGAAACAAAGTTCCTGTAATGGAGCACTCAGACATTCCAAAAATGTGAGAAGACAATTCTCACAGCTTTTACTAATGCCATTTTCCACCATCTGGACAGTTCTCACCACTTGCCCATTTTTATCAGAACAATGTGGACTAGACACTGCTGGAACTCCAGATTGCCTACAGCACTGAATTCGTACTGGTGTACAGCAGGCCACCATCAACTAAGAGAACATCAGGTATTTTCTCTCTCATAAACATGGACTTTAATGTACTAACCACACTTGTAACAAGGTGACAAACATAACGAGCTCACTGGGGACACTGGACTAATTATTCAATCACATGAGATGCATGGCTTCATTAAGTGGAATAGCCCTGTGCACACTCATCTCTAGGGGTAATTTGATACTAGGTATGCTAGCATGTGTTCTTTTCATCATTACTTTATCCACTGCAGGCTGCACAGCTCTGTAATTATCGTTCTAGCACAGTCAAAATAACTTGCCAATAAACATCTCCCCCATGCCCTGTACTCAGATGTGACTGGTGTATCCCACTCGGGCATGGTCTTCTCAGGTGACTAGGTATTACTTTGCCAGCTCTGAGCATTAAAATCCCTAGACATACTACTCCTTTCTAGAAAGGAAAACAGGAAGAATTCTCTCTAACTTTTTTTTTTGCCTAAGCCAGCCTTTCAGTTAGCTGTAACTTTGTAAGCACACTGTCAAGTGCATCTTTAAATTCTTCTCTTTCCCTCTGTCATTAGTAAATGCGAAATTCTCAAAGAATTCATAAATCTAACATTTAATTATGCTTCCCTAGCAAACATTTTCCACTCAGTAAATCTTATGTTTGATGACTTTACCCATATTATATTTTCATATAATATTTATTTACATTAAAGCAAGACTGCACCTTCCATTATTCTTAAATCTTATACCCGGATTAAAATTTCTCTCTCAAATGTCATCACCTAAACAGAAGTTGTTCAGGGCACCTTTTACATTTCTCATTTCCATATGATTCATTGCCACTGGTCAAGAAAATGCCAGCCTTTTCAAATCTCACACTACTTCAGAAAGTAATAATCTGCGACAGTTTGTATGATCTAATCTAGACACAGGAAATTCTGAACCTTCAGTTAGTTAACCCCTACTATACAACGACCCCCCCATTAATATTCAAAAACGTGCATGCTCACTGGTCAGCGTGCACATTGTAAATCAGCGTTCTAGTAATGGAAAAAGGTCCAGTTACCCGGACTTTTTCCATTACTATAACTTTTTTTTTTTTTTACAGCAACGGAGAACACAAGATCTCCATTGCTTCACACTGTCTCGCTATGTTAAACGAGTTTAACATAGCGAGACAGCTTTAAAAAAAGCAACAGAGATTCTCCGTTGCTTTTTTTAAAGCTGTCTCACTATGTTAAACTCCAACATAGTGCGACAATTTGTAAAAAGCAATGGAGATCTTGCTTTCTCCGTTGCTTTTTTCAAAACTGTCTCGCTATGTTAAACCCATTTAACATAGCGAAAGTTTGTAAAAAGCAAAGGAGATCTTGCTTTCTCCGTTGCTTTTGCCCACAGCTCTGATGTACTGCATAGACATACGCATACATTGCCGCAGAATACCAGACAGCTGCGGAAGGGCAGCAAGGAGGCATTATACAATGCCATTACTTAAGAAACACAATTATTTTTTTTCTTAAATAATGTCATTGTATAATAGCAATAACCCACTTCTGAGTGTGGGTAATGCTGGATTTTACCCACGGTTGGCTTTGTTTGGCCACTCGGGCTTCGCCCTCGTGACCAAACCACGCCAACCGTGGGTAAATCCAGCATTACCCACACCAAAGCGTGGGTTATTGCTATACTATTTTACCTCCTAAACCTATTTCGTTGAGGTCATGTTAAGTGCAGCTACTCAAAATGTTAGTTGTCTTTATATGAAAAACAAGGACAGTGTAACTGTATATGAATTGGTAAATATCCTTATTCTGACAAGTGAAATGGTGCTTTTATTAAAAACAAATAAGCACCGTAACACTACAATTTTTCCCTTGTATTAGCTCTTTATTAAAAAGTTTCAGTCAGTCAATCTTGAGACCACAGCTGGCCAACCCTGCTAGTATCTGTGTTTGTATGGGGGGGTGGCTATCGAATTTTACCACGACATATGGAGTAAAATGAAAGTGAGCCTTGCAGCGTCAAACATCAAACACTGAAAGAAACAAGGAAAAATACTGCCATAACACTGAGTGGAGCTAGACAGTTTAAAAAGTACTGACAGTGGTGTTTTAGTCTTATGCATAGTATAGAAAAAAGGTACTCCTTTACTGTTCTCATGCATGAGGACTGAAGATATCTGCTCCCCAAGAAAAGAGGAAACTTATATAACACAAATTCAAGAACAGATGGATGCCACTATATTTGTCTTGGCTCCTTCAATGACTCGCTTCCATTAGACTTTTCTACCCAGCTTTAAAGCTTACTTGTCCATGGCTCTCCCAGTTACTCTTTGCTGGATAGCACTGGACTTGAGCCAACACAGACTGCTCCCAGACTTCTTGAAAAGTTAACTTCAACAGTAATCACTGTTAGGCCTAAGAAGCAAAGGATCTGATGGAGACTGCCTCAAGCCTGGCAAATGTAATCGCTGTGGCGACTCATCAATAAACCTAGCTGTGATGCCCCAGCACTGGCCCAGTAATAAAGGAACCTCAAATCCTCACCACTGGCAACAGTGGGGGACGTACACACTGATAGGATGACAAGTACACGTTCCCTTAACAGCACACAGAGACTACATTCACTCTGGGGCTGGTTTCTACTCCTTTCTCCAGTTCCCCAATAAGACACCCCACTGGCACAGCTATAGGCTTAAGATCTCAGCTGAATGGCCAAACCAAGACCTCCAGCACCCTCTCTGTCCAACCAGTGTTTCGTGTCCCTGCCCAAATGGCTGACACACACACGCACACACACACACACACACACACACACACACACACACACACACGCACACACACAAGGCTGGCACATGTTTACTAGCTAGGCCCCCTTCTGCCCAGACTACAAGGTAGTTTTCACCGTCACTAGCCACTACTTATCAGCTACTTTAAGGCCCTTGGCAAAGGGTGGCCAATCTTTCTGTGCAATATTACTATTAATCCAAATGGTAGTTTGACCAAGAGCAAGGCTATTAGGAGTGGCCTGCACAGTTTCACCAAACAGATATGCAAGTACTCTTAAGAGCTTAAATATGTCTCACAAATATTAGTCACAAAGATAAGTTTAAATATATTTAATAAAAGAGCAAGAAAATACTCAGTAAATCATCACAGTAACTTTAGAGTTCAAAATCAGAGGAAATAAAGCAGGACAGTCTCAAATAAATACAGAAAACCTCTTTACTATATTCCTTATGGAATCTAAAAAATTACTATACCCTAGAAACTTACTATTACAGCAAGGCAAGTCAGATGTGGCGAGTGGGTTTTCCCCAGCTGATGCTGTCAGGTCAAAGACAAATACAAAATGGTCAGTCTCTCAGAGACTTCTTAAATTAATATTTCAAATATTGCTGTTGGGATACTTGCAGCATGACATCACTTCTTGTCTTCTGACTTAAGTTCCCAGGCTCAAAAACAACCACTGAGGTAGCATTTAGCTTCTCCCTGTGAAAAATACATAAAGATGTCTCTTAGATCTAAGGCATATGGCGGAAGTTGTAAAAACTGACATTCCTCCACATGTGAAGATAATACAAAAAACTTCTAATTCTAGACATTAACATCTTTTGTTTATGGCCCAGCTATAACGTAACAACTTCAACCATTCTTATGAAGTTTTGCAAGTTAATCTCCTATGTTTCAGCCTCCCCCTGTTAAACAGTTACAATAGCACATAAAAAATCTCTCTTCAGCACACTTCTATACAATGTGGCATACAGTTCTAATACATGTGCAACACAGACATATGAATCATGTTGATATTCACAAATGACACACAACCACTTACAAAATTCCAGATAGCTGGGCTGGCAGTATTCCCCATTTGTCTTACTAGCCATGGAGACTGCTAGTACAACGGCATCAGGATTTGTCTCTGCAACCTGCATTTAACCTTTGATATCCTGCAAGGCTCCTGGTCTCCACTAGAGATTATTTTACCTTCATGCTCCCCCATACCACTCAAATGTCCAGATTTTTGCCTCTTATTCTGGTCTGTTCCTTGTAAAAATTGTGGTTTTCTTGTAACTCATTGAGGACTGAAGTCACTAAATAATGGCAGGAATTTGAGTTTCAGACTTTGCATTGTTCGGAAAATGCAGGCTAATGCAAAAACTAGTTATTCTAACAATTTTCTAAATTTATAAGACCAATATTTAAAATATGTTCCCCATTTTAAGCCTTTGTCCCCCACCCCCCATTATTTTTGGCTTTGTCCACAATTCTTGTGCTAAACAGACTGAAAAGTATGCTCCCCCAGGAGAGAACTGTCCATCACCACTTCAACTCAACCCACCCACCACAGCATAAATCCATTGCCAAACTCGGACTGGCAGTGGCTGAAATGGATGCCCCGAGTCTATGCCATCAGGCTGGCTGCAGAAGTCTGGCAGGAAAGTGCATGGTAGAGGGGAGTCATAAAAGAAAAACATTTCTGCACAAATACACCACAGTCCTAATCTATAACACAGTCAGATTCCTGATGCGGTGTAAGATTTGCGATGTAAGATTCTCAATGCTATTCAAGTCAAATGTAAATAATAAACTCCTCATTTCCTTATACCTAGCATGAGCGAGATAAAGGGGACATGAAATGGTTTCTGAGAAACTGAATGGGAAGTTGTAAAAACAAGATCATATTAGTATGGCTGGCTACATGATGGCCATTCTTACGGGAAAAATTAAACATTTTAAGAGGGATTTTGATGAATGAAAGCAACACAGAACACCACACAAGATTTTTCATGGCAAAGTTTTCCTTTAAAGGAAAACTCCCCAATGGAACACAAAAAAATATTTTTTCCTTTACTGCATCTTTGTTTTCTGGACAGTTTTAATGCATCAAAATCACTCCAAGTGTTTTTGTGAATGAATGAAGAAATAAATGCTTGCTCACAAAATAACCAACATGAGACCTGCTATAATAACATGATCTTATTTTACTGCTTTGTCTCCTTTCCAGAATATATTTCAAGTCCTCTTTATACGAGTCATTCTACACATAAGGTAGTGATGTATTTCTATCCAACTGAGATACAATGGCAGTAGTAAGAGTCAAAGGCATATTTACACACCTTCTGTAGCAGGAGTGCTTGCATTTCCTTCATGAATGACCATCATATGCTTCTTTCCAGTCTAGTTTTAAGCTATTCATGGCAGTTATGGAGCTCCAGCCAGACAGTAGAGTAATTTCAGGGTTTTGTAAGGACTGTCCTTTTGTAGTCCTATGAGCACTGACAAACCCTCTTCCGCACACTTCCCCAGGTGCCACTACAATTCAGGAACTGTTAAAACTAACAGTAAGGAACTAGTTCTGCTACCAGTGTCTGCGACAGTAAGAAGATAAGTATTTTTTTCTTTTTAGTTATACTGAATGTTGGAGAAATGTACTTGTGTTTTGATTTTTTTTTTACAAGCACAGTACAAAAATGTACAATCGTCTGTTCTCGACTGTCTGCAGATTTATTTTTAAAAATGAAGCAAAATGCATCTGTACATTACATCATCTGTTGTGCTTCTATACATCATCTGTTGTGCTTCTACCCCTTTAATTGTTAAACTGCAGCAGTACTAACACAATCAAACAATTACAGAACATGACAAATTAGTAGTTCTCTGTGAAAGACTAACACTGCTTTCTATAAAACTGTTGCAGTTATAAGAAAATGCTTTTTACAAGTAGACCACTACAGAAAAATGCAGATAACTATTAGGGTTGCCATTTCAGATGCCCAAATGGGATGTTCTTATTGAAATTTGAGACTGTGCAGGACAAACCATACCACCATCCAATGAAAAAGTATAAGTTTCATCTTATTACCCAAACACAAAAAATGTAATGAGCAATGTTGGTTGTTTATATTACTTTATATGACACCAGGATAACTTAAATGTAGTATCACAGTTTTCTGTGACACTTGAATAAAGTCTGAAATATTTTTTGTTATAAAATCTTAAGGTATTTACAATTTTTCATGCCCCCCCTCTCCTTGCAGGACAAATGCCCAAAGCAGACCTTCCCTGCAGAAATGGACACAGATGGTGACCCTCGTCAACCAGGTCCATCAATGCCGTTTCTCTTTCTTTCTCTAACAAATGAAGTAAATAAAAAATCAGTTTCATAACATATTGTACACTTTCTTTTTTAAATACAGCATCTGTTTACATCAACAGGAATGATTGCTTATGTAAGAGTGCGGGCAGTACATGACAGGGAAACTAGAAGTTATGTACTCACCATAACGTTCGATGTATGTGGTCCATCTCGCCTCACATTCTTACTCGGCTCCGACTCGGCCAACTTTATTTTTCTAGCACAAAGTCTCTAATTGGCTGGGTTAAACTGGTATCCCATGTTGCACTGCTCCATAGCCCCAGATCTAGTTTGCAGCAATCTACAGTCACACCCCATGCACAACCACAGTCCAGGAAGGTAGAACACTATCCAGGGTAGTAAAGAAAAAACAACCAACATTGAAGGGTACTCAAGACCAATTATCACCTCCAAATCCTCCAGGAAGGGGGCAGGTGGGAGGGTATGTAAGAATGTGAAGCGAGATGGACCACATATCGAACGTTATAGTGAATACATAACTTCTAGATGTTATGTGGTCCAATCTCGCCTACATTCTTACTCACAGGACAGCGTCCCCAGCACCTCTATCCTGGGAGGCTCAAAGGAAGATACTCCTGAGAACTGTGGAACCAAAAGAAGCTTGGCCCCTAGAAGCCACATCTAGTTTGTAATGAGTAATAAAGGTGTGAGGAGAAGCCCACGTGGCCGCAGCACAAATATCATCCAAAGATAGTAAGCCACTGAAGCGGAAACAGCCCTGGTAGAGTGAGCCTTGACAGGGAACGGTAGATTTCTGCCTGCTGACGAATAGATATAGGAAATATAATCAGAAATCCATCTAGAAATTGTAATCTTAGAAATAGGGGGAACCTGTTCTATTTTCTGAAAAGGACACAAACAGTTGGTCAGACTTCCGGAGTTGTTTTGTCCTGTGCAAGTAGAATCGTAATTGCCTGTGTATGTCCAACTGATGAAATCTAAACTCTGCCTTATTGGAAAATTGAGGGAAGAAAACTGGCAGTTCAATAGACTGATTGAGATTAACAGTAGATGTTACTTTAGGAAGAAAGGACGGATTAGGTCTCAAGGAAACCCTGTCCTTATGAAAGATTAAATACGGGGATTTGATGGACAGAGCTTGAAGCTCCGACACCCATCTGGCTGATGTGACTGCTATTAGGAAGGCAGTCTTCCAAGACAGAAATTTTAATTCACAGGTGGCAGTTGGTTCGAAAGGTGGGGAAGTCGGGGCTTGCAAAACAAAGTTTAGATCCCATGGATAAAAAATCCAAAACAGCAGGAATAGGGGCTGTGTAAGGGTCCAGTCCCTGGGTATGAGCCCAAATAGAAAATCGTTTCCACTTGCTGGAATAAATCTTCCTTGTGGAAGATTAAGCTTTATGAGAGGAGGATAAAATGTGTACTACCTCGGGTGAAAAACTATGAAGTCTGACTAAGGATGGAAGTTTAGTAGCCAGGCTGTCAACCTGAGGGTCCGCAGGGAGGGATGGAACTGTCCCGACATGTGTGTCAGCAGGGTCTGGTACTGGGTCCAGAATACAAGGACTGTCCATTGCGTACTGATGAAGAAAGGAGAACCAGACTTGGCGAGGCCAGTGTGGGGCAATTAGAATCATCTTGCTTCCCGAGGATATGGCTTTATGAATCACTCTTGGTAAGAGAGGAAACTGAGGGAAAGCATAGAGCAGACTGGGGGGCCAATCGTGGACTACAGCGTCCCTGGGTGACTCCCCCTGTGGGGGGGGGGGGATCAGTGAGAAGTAGTTGCTGCACTTGGCATTGATGGGATTGGCAAAAAGATCGCAGCAAGGCTGACCCCACCTGCTGAAAATCTGTTGCGCAACCCGGCGGTTCAGGAACCACTCGTAAGGCATCAGAATATCTCTGCTCAGCCTGTCTGCTATCACATTGGCCTTCCCCGGAATGTGCGTTGCCACTAGAAACCGTTGAAAAGACACTGCCCATTGCCACACTTGCATGGCGCCTCTGCACAGGGGATAAGATCTGGTTCCCCCTTGCTTGTTTAGGTACCACACAACAGACATGTTGTCCAAGTGAATTGCAATCGTTCCCAGAGGGAGGGAGCTCTGAAGTGCTCGCAACGCCATTAACACTGCTCTCATCTCTAAAACACTGATGTGCAGATGTACCTCGTGATCTTGCCACGTACCTTTGACCATCCTGCCAAGATGATGCCCCCCCCACCATATCTGGAAGGCGTCCGTGGTCACCGTGGCAACAGGTGACATAGGAGCAAACCGTTTTCCCTCGTCCAGATTGGTGGAGTGTAGCCACCAACGGAGGTCCTGTTTGCACCGATCCATGAGTAGGATCAAGTGGGACATGGGGAATTCCTGAAAGGACCACTGGGCAAAGAGAAGCCAGTGCAGAAGCCTCATGTGTAATCTGGCTAGAGGCACTAACATAATGGTGGCTGCCATGGATCCCAGGAGCTGGAGAACCCATCTGGCCTGAACTTTGAGGGGTAACAATGCGTGAACCTGACTCTGCAACACTCCTATCCTTTCTTGGGGCAAGAACGCCATTCAAATTGTGTCTAGCTCTGCGCCTATAAATGTGACACGCTGTGAGGGCAGCAAGGCAGACTTTCCCCAGTTCAAGGTAATTCCTAGTCGATGACAGAGGGTAATGGTAGTTTCCCTGGCCTGAATGAAAAGATGCCTGGTGGGGGCGGTGAGGAGCCAGTCGTCCAGGTATGGAAACATCTGGAATCCTTGACGTCTCAGGTGAGCTGTCACCACTGCCAAACACTTGGTGAACACCCTGGGGGCTGTGGTGAGACCAAAGGGCAGGGCAAGAAACTGGAAATGACTGGCTCCCAGCCGGAAGCTCAAGTGACTCCTGGATGCTCTGTCCATTTTGATATGGTAGTAAGCATCCTTGAGGTCGGAGCACATCCATACTTCTTTTCCCAGCAATGGAAAAATAGACTGGAGGGTGACCATTCGGAACTTGGACTTCAGAACGTAGTGATTCAGTTGGCTGAGATCCAAGATGGGTCTCAGGTCCCGTTTTTTTCGGCACCATAAAGAGTCTTGAGTAAGTCCCTAATCCGATCTGGTCTGAGGGGTCAGGTTGGAAGACTCCTTTTTCCAGCAACATTGAAATTTCTAGTGTTGTGTGATCCCTCTGACTGAGTAGAACGTCCGGGATTCTCTTGACTGGAGGGGGGTCTGATAAAAAGTGGATGGTATAACCTCCGGTAACGATTCGAAGCACCCATCGATCCTGTGTGATGCTTGCCCAGGCTTCTGGGTACAACGAAATGCGGCCCCCGACTGGCTCCGGAATAGCACAATCGGGCAACACATCAGGAACGATGGTAGGAAGACCCGCGAAAGAAATCACGGTCTCCCGAATTGTGAGGGCCTCCTCTGCCCCTGGGGCGGCGTCTTCCAGAATAGCCTCCCCCTCCTCTGCCTCTGGAGGGGGACTCACCTTGAGCGGCAGGGAAAGACTTCTGTGATTTTTTGAACCACATCTTCCTCCTCTCTGAGCCTTGGGGTAAGGCCTAGAAGGGAGGGAAAAATGGACCCCTATGTCAGACAGGGTCTTTCCCTCTTGCTCGCATCTGGTGAGGGTGTCTTTCACTTTGGTCCCAAAGAGTAAGGACCCATCAAAGGGGGCGTCAGTGAAGGAAGTCTTGAAGGCCTCCGCGAAATGACACAGGTGCATCCAGGCTTGCCTCCTGAGGGCTACACCTGAACTAGCTGCTCTACTCACCCCTTCGGCTGCATAAGATATGAGCCTCATGGATGAGTTGACAAACGAGCCAAGGGTAGACAACTGGGCGTTAACGGTCTGCGCCAACGCCTCAGGTACATTACCCGTTAGAGTATCTCCTAACTCTTTAAGGAGATCTCTCTGGAGCCGAGTAAAATGACAAAGATAATTCAGCGACCGTAGGGTGAAGGTCACTGAAGAGAGGGTACGCTTCCCGTACCGATCCATACTCCTGGACTCCTTGTTAGGAGGATGGACGGAGGAAGAAGACTCTGCTACTTCCTGCTGAGTGGCCGCCGCCACCACCATGGCATCTACAGAAACCCCTTTGGACAGAAACTCTTTCCCAGGGGGAGCTGAAAGAAATTTATTAGGGTGTCTGGGTACCGGTTCCACCGAGTCAGGAGTCTCCCACACCCTTCGGCAAATCAAATCTAGGAGCTCGAAGGGTAGAGACACCCAGGAGGCGGAGGGTTGAGCCCCAAAGGCCTTGAGGAATACAGACTCCTCCTCAGAAGGGATCTTGGATGGCCAGCTGCCGCTCTGCCTCAAAATCTCCAGGATGTCGGAGAAAGACGTCATCGGAGGATGACTTGGGGGACCCCTCTGACTCCTCGAGGTTGGTATCAGAAGTGAGAGACTCATCCTGGGAGTCTATGTGCTTCCTCTTGCACAACTTTTCTTGGGGGCTCCTCAGGCACAGACTCCGAGGGGCCCTCAGAAAGTTGGTGACCGCTCATGGGGGTATCCCCAGACCTTTGAGCTTCGCCATCTACTGATAGGGGGACATCAGAGGCTCTAGCCAGGGTGGAAGGGGATGGAATGAACGATCTGGGTGATATAACTGAAGATCTCGCCAGTGCGCTCCTCATGGCCTTGAAGGCGGGTCCCCCCGAATCAGAGGGCCGACCTGCCTCAGAGGCCACGAACTGAGCCGGGGTTCCCCAAGCCGATGCACCGAGAGGGAGGCTCGGAACAGACAGAAGTCCCGAAGTATCCCCCTCGGGCCCGACAGAGGAAACCAGAGTTCTGAAACCAGAGGACGGAGCAGATATCGGCACCGATAAACCCTTGAGGGGTATCAGAGCCGGCAGAAGAACATCACTTGGAGCAGAGCACTCTGGCTCCGAAGGCAAGGAAGTGCTCGGAGGAGGAACCATCGGTACAAGCATCGGGACAGGCTCCGGAGCAGACTGGGTCTGAGCCAAAAATAATTTTGCCAACACCGGCGACTGCAGGAGCCTCTGAACCACCCTATCAACATCCAAATCAGAAAGTCTGGAGGATTTGGATGAAAGAGAAGGTGACTGTGATCTCCTGTCTGGAGATCCATGCCTAACACTGGGGGACAGGCTCAGAATGGGTTCTAATAGAATTGGAACAGAGGCCGATTCCAGCACAACAGATACCTCCTGCGGCCCCGAGGACAGAGGAGCCGAGGGGGTAGAATCCAATTTGGAAGTATTCTCCGGCGGCTCCGAGGAAACAGACGGAGCCGGAGATCTCTTCTTCGCCTTAGAAGTCTTAGGCTTAGCTTGAGAACTAGAGGAAGAGTCCAAGGACTCCTCAAAGGAAGGTTTTAGAAGACCCTTCAGTATAAGTTTGTTTTTCCTTTCCTGTAGCACCCTCGGACTGAAGGCGTGACAAAAACTACAGGACTCTTGTAAATGAATTGCCCCTAGGCAGTATACACAAACGGAATGTCCATCTGTAATGGACATCTTGTAGTTGCATTTGGAACATTTCTTAAACCCAGAAGGTTTATGTTCCTTTTGATCCTTAGACATATTAACAAGCACTTGTGCACCAAGTTCAAAACACAATGCAACAGGACCCTAGCTCGAAAAAACGGCAAAAGCGGGAAACAGTTCACAACAACAGACAAAGAATCTCTAACTCAAAACGATTCTTTGAATCTACACACACTTACACAAGGGAGAAAGCACTCTCTACACAAAAAAGGAATCCAAGAAATTTTAGACAAAAATATAGACAAAACGGGGAGGACTAGGTCCTCTAATTTAAACAGGCCTAGCCCGCTGGAACAGAAGGGATACCAAAACACTCTCACAACAATTCACGATAACTAATAAGGAAAAATAGCTATTAAAATAGCTTTTGTGAGAAAAAACACAATTTTCTGAGAGAAAAAAGAAGTTTTAAAGGTACTTAGCCACAGCCAAGCGAGACCACGTCCTAGCTACACAAGCGGCAAACGAGATCTGGGGCTGTGGAGCAGTGCAACATGGGATACCAGTTTAGCCCAGCCAATTAGTGACTTTGTGTTAGAAAAATAAAGTTGGCCAAGTCGGAGCCGAGAACCCGTGAGCAAGAATGTAGGCGAGACAGGA